>NC_084615.1:67608503-67696003 GCF_033978795.1 Nerophis ophidion | reverse complement strand
CAATTTTCTTTGGCCCAAAAGTGCCTTAACTTGCAGTCAAAAGAACTACAAAGTCAAAGGATGATCGGCAAATAGACTATTTTGTTAGGCACAGTGAGGCGTACGTAGACAGAGGCACCACTGTCTACCATGAACTATCAATCAATAAATGTTTATTTATATAGCCTTAAATCACCAGTGGGAGGAAGCCGGAGTACCCGGAGGGAACCCAAAGACATGCACCTGGGGATAGGTTGATTGGCAACACTAAATTGGCCCTAGTGTGTGAATGTGAGTGTGAATGTTGTCTGTCTATCTGTGTTGGCCCTGCGATGAGGTGGCGACTTGTCCAGGGTGTACCCCGCCTTCCGCCCGATTGTAGCTGAGATAGGCGCCAGCGACCCCCGCGACCCCAAAAGGGAATAAGCGGTAGAAAATGGATGGATGGATGGGAAATCACCAGTGTCTCAAAGGGCTGCACAAACCACAACGACTCTCACAGTGTCACTGCCGGTGTACACATTGTTATGTGCAGTGACTAAAGCATGGTCTCAAAGTGTAGTATTGTGTTTAAACAACAAAGTACATTATTAACTGTGTCTGTGCATGTTTGACAAATGTTTGTCACTGCACAGGTAAGAGAGCTGTTCTCCTGAACAAGCGTGCATCTCAGCTGGAGGAAGCTTGCCGGGCTAAGGAGGCAGAGCGAGTGGAATTGGAGCTGCGGCTGTCACAAGTCAAAGAAAACCTGAAGAAGAGCCTGGCAGGTGGAGCACTAGGTGCACCAGTAGATGCAAACCCACCTGTTAAGGTATTTTACATGACTATGCAGGACTTTATTAGATGTGCATTCTTGCATATTCATTTCATTTGCACTTTTTTGTTTAGGGGTCCAGAAAGAAGACGCTTAACATCTACAGTGAGGCCGTACCTGTAAACTGTGCCTCAGAGATGCGCAGGAGACCTCCGTCTGTGTACGCTTCATGTACAGGAACTGTCATGCAGAAGGCAAAGGTAACGATTGCCGTCATCGCTTTCGAGTGCTATTGTAAACTGGCAGTCTTAACACGACACCCAATTTTCCCTCCAATTTTTCTTTTGTGTGAGCAAACGCCAAAACTCCTTGAGCATTCAGTGGCGCACATGTGAGCGACGGCAGACGTGCACACTGTTATGCGCTTATCTTTTTATTCGATTTTGTGCGCCGCCGTGCGCAGAGGACGCGTGAGCAGTGTACAATTGCACAGGCACGTACCTTAGAGCAGTGGTTCTCAAATGGGGGTACGCGTACCCCTGGGGGTACTTGAAGGTATGCCAAGGGGTACATGAGATTTTTTTTAAATATTCTAAAAATAGCAACAATTCAAAAATCCTTTATAAATATATTTATAGAATAATACTTCAACAAAATATTAATGTAAGTTCATAAACTGTAAAAAAAAAACAACAACAATGCAATATTCAGTGTTGACAGCTAGATTTTTTGTGGACATGTTCCATAAATATTGATGTTAAAGATTTGTTTTGTTTTTGTGAAGAAATGTTTAGAATTAAGTTCATGAATCCAGATGGATCTCTATTGCAATCCCCATAGAGGGCACTTTAAGTTGATGATTACTTCTATGTGTAGAAATCTTTATTTGTAATTGAATCAGTTGTTTATTTTTCAACAAGTTTTTAGTTATTTTTTTATCTTTCTTTCCAAATTGTTCAAGAAAAAAAACACTACAAATGAGCAGTTTTCTGCTATCCATCTGGAAAACAACAACAAAACAATTACATAAACAGCAGTGACTCACTCCATGTGAAACAATTGTTAAGATTGTTTAATGCAGTGTTTTTCAACCACTGTACCGCGGCACACTAGTGTGCCGTGAGGTACAATCTGGTGTGTTGTGGGACAGTGGTTTGCAAATGGGGGTACGCGTACACCTGGCGGTGCTTGAAGGTATGCTAAGGGGTACGTGAGATTTTTTTTTAAATATTCTAAAAATAGCAGCAATTCAAAAATCCTTTATAAACATATTTATTTAATAAAACTTCAACAAAATATGAATGAAAGTTCATAAACTGTGAAATGAAATGCAACAATGCAATATTCAGTGTTGACAGCTAGATTTTTTTGTGGACATGTTCCATAAATATTCATGTTAAAGATTTATTTTTTTTGTGAAGAAATGTTTAGAATTAAGTTCATGAATCCAGATGGATCTCTATTACGATCCCCAAAGAGGGCCCTTTAAGTTGATGATTACTTCTATGTGTAGAAATCTTTAATTAGGGTCCGCCCTACCTATGGCAAAGGACTTGCAAATTTTCCTAAAAAATCACGTTTTTTGCCTCTTTGAACTGTAATTTGACCCACTTAAAATGCTTCAAAGTGCAAGTTAAACCTCTGTTATGCAGACCGAAAGCCATTTATCAACAACATCCAGAATTGCCGATCTGTAATTTCACCCCCTTAACATGCTTCAAAACTCACCAAATTTTACACACATATCAGGACTGGCAAAAACGGCCATCTAATAAAAAACCAAACCCCAAAAATAAAAATAGCGCTTAGCGCCCCCTAGGAAAAAAAACAGACAAAACTGCATCTAACTTCTGTTAGAAATGTCGTAGAGACATGGTATAAAAAACTTCTATGTAGGTCTGACTAAGATCGGGACTCGGGACACGGCGGCAATCGCCAAAGGCGGACCCGACCAACGCTGCTTGCAGCTTTAATTTATAATTGAATCACTTGTTTATTTTTCAACAAGTTTTTAGTTATTTTTGTATCTTTTTTTCCAAATAGTTCAAGAAAAACCACTACAAATGAGCAATATTTTGCACTGTTATACTATTTAAACAACCGGAAACTGATGACATAGTGCTGTATTTTACTTCTTTATCTCGTTTTTTCAACCAAAAAGGCTTTGCTCTGATTAGGGGGTACTTGATTTAAAAAAAATGTTCTCTTAGAGGGAACGTTGACAGAACCGTTTATTATTTTGCTGTGAGTTAACATGTTTTTACGCTATAAATGAACATTGTTTAGATCTGTATTGTGTTCATTGAATGAAACAGGTGGACCAAATGAGTGTTATGCATTTTGCTCTTTGTCATTGTCCTACATGCTTATCTCATGGTAAGTGTTTACTCGTTTTGCAGGAATGGGAATCAAAGAAAGGAACCTAAAAGCAGCAGCATTGCAAGGACGTGTGAAAAATGGAAACGATAACAGGAGGCAAACATTCATCCTGCTGAGGATCATTGCCCAACAAACATTCAGAAGCACAGACGGCCAACATATGAATGTTGTAATGAAATAAATTAGCCACTAGGTGGAGATACAGCTTTGTGGAAGTTATTTTACAAAGACTTGAGGTTTTTGAACTCCATCCACTTTATTCATTAAGTCATTGTTCCTGCCTTAATACTGCAGTAATACAAGTACTTAGCAAAGTCCTATAGTTAAGGTCTCTGAACGTTGAAGTTTAACAGGGAGAACGCATGTCAGTGTAATATGTTGACTCTCCTGTTGCATTCAGGGGGGTATGGTTTTGTGTGGGGAAAAAACAGCTTCATTAATGTGATGAGTTGGAAAAAATAAGAGAATGTGAGGTAAATCATTACTGTTTTTTTTTTCTTTCTTTTTTTTTATGTCTACTGTTCATGTGTAATGCCGATCCAGTTACAAAGGAATGTGTCGTGCTTGGTTCTAAACACATCATTCATCATTTTGACTCATTTTAGGACACAGGTGCTTACTGTCAAATAGTGTTTTTTTGCTGCAACAAAATAAGTCACCCAATGTCTTCTTTAGTATGGTCATCTCTTTCTTTTTTCCATGTACTTGTTAGACCTGTGCTTGACTTGTGCACTTTAAGACCTGACCTGGGTATGTATAGACCCTTGAACATTAAAATAATGGATTTATGCCATTTAAAGCCATTAAATATGTTTGTAAAACGTTTACACGTAAGACCCTTGTTTAAAAATAATTGTAATTAAATGTATTTGTTGCCATATCTTAACATATTTTGTTTATTCCACTTGTTTTGTAGACTGCAATGAAGTAGCCATGTTTACCACGGGACTACAATCGATTCGTGGTGGTGGGTTGAGGAGGTATAGATTAGATTACATCATTGTCTAATTTGCACAATTGCCGTGACGCATATGTGTGTCATTCTTGTGACACTGTAGAGTAAATGTGTCAAACTCAAGGCCCAAAGGGCCATTCGGCTCACTGCATCATTTTATATGGCCTGTGAAAGCCTGGAATTAATGTTTTTCTTAAAAGTACTTTATCTTTAAAAGAAAAATCACATCTACTGCATGCAATTTAATCCATCCATCCATTGTCTACCACTTATTCCCTAATATATTTTACAATTTCATATAATCTAATAAAGCAAACACTTTATATATATATGTATATATATACATACACATATTGTAAATATCATTTTTTTTTTTTTAAACTATATACAGTGGGGCAAAAAAGTATTTAGTCAGCCACCGATTGTGCAAGTTCTCCCACTTAAAATGATGACAGAGGTCTGTAATTTTCATCATAGGTACACTTCAACTGTGAGAGACAGAATCTGAAAAAAAAAACCCAGGAATTCACATTGTAGGAATTTTAAATAATTTATTTGTAAATTATGGTGGAAAATAAGTATTTGGTCAACCATTCAAAACGCTCACTGACGGAAGGAGGTTTTGGCTCAAAATCTCACGATACATGGCCCCATTCATTCTTTCCTTAACACGGATCAATCATCCTGTCCCCTTAGCAGAAAAACATCCCCAAAGCATGATGTTTCCACCCCCATGCTTCACAGTAGGTGTGGTGTTCTTGGGATGCAACTCAGTATTCTTCTTCCTCCAAACACGACGAGTTGAGTTTATACCAAAAAGTTCTATTTTGGTTTCATCTGACCACATGGCATTCTCCCAATCCTCTGCTGTATCATCCATGTATCCATTTTGGTATAAACTCAACTTGTCGTGTTTGGAGGAAGAACAATACCGAGCTGCATCCCAAGAACACCATACCTACTGTGAAGCATGGGGGTGGAAACACCATGCTTTGGGGGCTGTTTTTCTGCTAAGGGGACAGAACGATTGATCCGTGTTAAGGAAAGAGTGAATGGGGCCATGTATCGTGAGATTTTGAGCCAAAACCTCCTTCCATCATTGAGAGCTTTGAATGGTTGACCAAATACTTATTTTCCACCATAATTTACAAATAACTTCTTTAAAATTCCTACAATGTGAATTCCTGTATTTTTTTTTCACATTCTGTCTCTCACAGTTGAAGTGTACCTATAATTAAAATTACAGACCTCTGTCATCATTTTAAGTGGGAGAACTTGCACAATCGGTGGCTGACTAAATACGTTTTTGCCCCACTGTATATATATATATATATATATATACACACACACACTTATATAAGCTTGAGGTATGATTTCAAAGCAAGTTATTCATCAAATTGTACATTATAAACATGACAATAGATTTTTCATTTACAGTAATACACTGTAAAAACAACAAGCATAGATTTTACGAACCAAAAATTGGAAGTTCAGTCACCAGAAATCTTACAGTAAAAAAAAAAAAAAGGTGGTGCCTTTTTCACTACATGTTCTGGTAAAATTCTGGTGACTGAGATACTACTTTTTTTTTTTTTTTACCACGAAATCCACACGTTTTTTACAGTGTACATGAAAAAAAAAATGCATAGGAAAATGCGTTATAAAATGAGCCGAATCCTTGTACATATTCATGTATTATTCACTGTTACAAGCGGCAGCCATAACTACATTGTGGCCCTCAATGAAAACACATTTGACACCACTGATGTAGAGACACTCAAAGTGAGAAAAAAAACATTGCAAATATGTTTGGATTTACATATGATGTCGCTTTTTTTGGGGTGTTCTTTTTTAAGGCACAAGCAAGACGAAACAGCTTGTGACTACTTTGACTACTACTGCTTTCATGTTAGTTTCCAAAGAAGTCCAACAAGACCAGAATAAGTCACTGCTATGAGAAAGAAAATCTTGCTAAATATACTTGCTAAATTGGCAACACTGATCCCTCCTACTCCGTCTTCTTATTCTCTCGCAGTCCAGATGCATATGAAGTGTGTTAAGAAGCAGAGTTATGAAACCATCTACCGCAGGCCTGGGCAAGTTAAGGGCCAGGGGCCACATGGGGCCCGCTGAGCTTTTCAATCTAGCCCACCGGACATTCCCAAATAATTAGTTTAGATATTTAAGATGTAAAGAGTAGCTGCCATTATGATGTGCACTCATGTTTTCTAATGACTGTCAGTCTTCAACTGTACTAAGTCTTTCAATGCTTGGAATCTGCATCATATACTAGTTACTATGGTCCTCTAATTAGTTACTATGGTAATCTAATTAGTTACTACGGTCATCTATGTCAGTGGTCCCGAACCACCGGGCCGTGGCCCGATTGGTACCGGGCCGCAGAAGAATTTTTTATTAATTTTTATTTAAAAAAAAAAAAAATGTTTTATTTTTTATTAAATCAACATAAAAAACACAATATACACTTACAATTAGTGCACCAACCACAAAAACCTCCCTTTTTCATGACTAAGAAAAAAAAAATAAAAAGATCCCACCTCCCCCGGGCCGCGGGACAAATTATTAAGCGTTGACCAGTCCGCGGATACAAAAAGGTTGGGGACCACTGATCTACGTCACAACAGCTCAGACGAGGCACCAAACAGTGTGGGTGGGAAGCGTTTCCACAGACGCGGAAAGAGATTTTTACAAAAAAATTCTAAAGCTTTGTGATATACAGAATATAATAGAATAGAGAGTACTTTATTCATCCCTGGGAGAAATTCAAGAAATATCAGATTGTAGGTGGGTTTAATTTGTACCCTTCGCATTCATATTTCACTGTTTGTTGCAATTTGTTGCTTTTCACTTGATTGTAAAATATGTCGATCAAAAGGGGGTGTGACATTCATATTTTGTCAATATTCAGTGTTTTATTGGTCATAGCAAAAATTTCAATTCCATTACGTTTTTTAAGGCGGTCCGTCATAACGTTTTTAGCATTCAATCAGACATTATTGTGAGGTTTTGTATTAGTGTTCCTAAAAATAGATATACCGGACCCCAGACACATTTTTTCTGTAAATTGGCCCCTCGAGTCAAAATAATTGCCCAGGCCTGATCTACCATAACGAAAAGCTAAATTTACATTATATATTAGCGAAAATGTATATGAGGCGGTCCAAATGTATTTCAAAGGGGTCGCCACAAGTATCCACAAGGATCCACAAGACTGCGGAGCTAGCACTGAGCGCTGGGACGGAGAGGTTTCGCGGTTTCTTGGTTGGGTGAGCAAGTGTCGGACACCTCAGTCACCTTGCAGGTATCCTGGCTCATCCATGCGGACTGGACACTGGCCAAGAGTTGAGTCGGCTGTTTTGGTTGCTTTGTTGGGTCTGCTCCTGTCTCTGGCCATGCTCCCTCCACCCCAGCGAACGATGGCGTGGAACACCGCAGAGGCCACCACAGTGGATATATTTCTTTTACTTTTTATTCACAGCCGTATGTAGAAGTGTCTGGTTGTATCTGCTGCTTTAATGTCTTTAATGTCCGAACACCGCAGAGGCCACCACAGTGGATATATTTCTTTTACTTTTTATTCACAGCCGTATGTAGAAGTGTCTGGTTGTATCTGCTGCTTTAATGTCTTTAATGTCCTCTGTGTTCTTTGATGTTTGATGTTTCCCTCTTACACACATGTAAGAGGGATGTGTACTATGGCTATGATTTGGTTTTTTTTTACCTTGGCCTCAGTCTGCACCCCCTCTCCAGGGCCCAGGCTAAGACCGATTTTTATTTTATTTTATTTTAATCTTCCATTTTTTTCTCCCCCCCCCCCCCCCGCTTGTTTACCTGTATCTCATCTTTTTTGTAAGGGGCGCTGGAAGCCGGCAGACCCGTCAGCGATCCAGTTCTGTCCCCCTGTAACGTTTGTTTGATCTTGAATGGGATTGAGCTGAAAATTTTAATTTTCCTGAAGAAATTTTCCTGACGGAATAAATAAAGTACTATCTAATCCAGGGGTCAGGAACCTTTTTGGCTGAGAGAGCCAAGAAGCCAAATATTTTCAAATGTATTTCCCTAAGAGCCATATAGTATTTTTGTTAACACTGAACACAACTAAACGCGTGCATTTTTAAGTAGAACCAACATTTCCAGAGTATAATAGGTTTGTAATAACATTGTTATTCTGAAGCTATCTGTGGGGGGGGCGTGGCCTGCGGGCCTGCAGCAAAGCAGGATGTTGCCAGGACTGGCCTCGAAATCAGCGACAGGTGCGTAGATGGCCAACCTGGGCCTTGTTATCTAATCACCTGACGCTCTTTTATAAGCAGCAGCCAGGAGGAAAGACAGGGTTGGGGCTGGAGCCAGAGGGCGAATGAGGACGAAAGAGAAAAAGACAATTGCTGGAAAGCAACTTAGAGACTAATTGAAAAAAAAATACAATATTTTAACCCTAAAACAGGCTCTCATGTCGGTGCTTGGTGGTCTGAAGAACCCCCAGGAGGGCAAGCCCAACACTAACCAATAATAAATAAATAACTTCTTACCATTGAAATGAACATAAAAATGCATGAGAATGTTTTATATTTTGAATGTTATTTTTAACACTATGATTACAGGTGGAATTATTCATTACTTATCGTGTTAAGCAATGTCAGCTCAGATTTATCCAAGAGCCAGATGCAGTCATCAAAAGAGCCACATCTGGCTCTAGAGCCATAGGTTCCCTACCCCTGATGTAATCTAATCTAAAGTATGACAAACACTGAGGTTGACAAAGTTCGCTTTTTATTTGCGTCTGCTGTTACTGAAATAAAAGCCTCCAATATCACAAACGATACATCACGCAAGCCTGTCCGGTGTCATTGTTTGATTAGTCTAATGTTGCATGCTGTGAAGATAATTACAGGAAATGATGTGTCAAAACAACAATGGAGGCAGTAATCAAAAGCAGCGTGTGATGCAGTTCAATCTGCTAAATATTCAAATGTGTGGAATTGTGTGCTTTTAACTCATTATTTGGTTGAAAGTTTAACTTTGTTTTCCATATAACTTGTCAACCTAAAAAGCATGTCTGGTGGCTTCAGATCCAAGCGAGTGGTCTGAGGTCTCCAACGGGGACGTGAAGCAGCTGCTGAGCATAGCAGCTTGTGAGCGTGTCTCAAAAAAAGAGATAATAAAGCCAGTAGAGAATATTGACAAACAGAAACGCCGTGGGGAAAACGGTACGGGCATGCCGATCAATGTTGTGTGGGTTTTCCACGATGAAGATGGACACCACCCTCTTTGATGCGTCCTTCACTGATAACAGGCAGCCTTGATCCGGCTTCTCCTCCTCGGGTTCACCGGTGGTCTGCGTGCCAATTTTGGCTGACTGTTGTGCAGGTTCCTCGGCGGAGGGGCCCGCTTCCAGGCAATTCTTTGGATGGCTGTAGCGGGCGATGGGGACGGAGCCATTTCCGCTGGACTCATTGAACTCTCTTGCAAGTTCCTAACAGAAAGACAGAAGCTCTTAATGACCGAAGAACATGCATTGGTTATTCTTTGGCTTTTTTGCCACACCCGGTGTAGATCCTCTATGGTCTGGTGTTGCATCGTGTAGAAGTGTGCACAGGCGTACTCCAGCAGGGCGCCAAAGATGAAGGTGAAGCAAATGCCCAGGTAGACGTCTATGGCCTTGATGAAGCAGTTGGCGTTGCGGAGGGAAGTGCGAGCGCCCATCATCAGAGTGGTCATTGTGAGGACTGTTGTCACGCCTGGTGAGTAGATCACAAACATGCGATCATCTCGACCAACCCTCCACCCTCAACTAACATCAGTTCATTGCAACGTTGTTACAGCCAAGTGACGGGAAGAATGTGTCACATTTAACCAAAACTTTGGCTTAAATAATTTACAAAAACTAAAATTATCAACAAATATATGGAGGTTAATTTGTCTCTGTAAAGCTTTGTACACAAAATGTATGTAACTGGATGTTTTTGTGTCGGAATTTTGTGAACTGATTTTCCTTTCAATTGTTCACATGTAATCAAACAAAATGTAGTCTTAAAAAAAATTAAGTGCTTTGAAATTGACTTGATAATTATTCAATTATGATTTTTGTTTTTTAATTAATCGTAACCGATGTCTTTTGTGTTTGAATTTTGTGAACTGTATTTTTTTTACATGGACTCATGCCAACAATTTGATTGAAGAAAAAAAAGTGTGACCAAAATGCATGTGTGTAAAAAAAATGGTTTTCCAAGAATTTGTATCATTTGGGTGAATTTTAAAATCATTTGTTGTTGTGACTTGTCCAGGGTGTACACCGCATTCTGCCCGAATGCAGCTGAGATAGGCTTCAGCGACCCCAAAAGGGACAAGTGGTAGAAAATGGATGGATGTTGTGGCGACTTGTCCAGGGTGAACGCCGCCTTCCGCCCGATTTCAGCTGAAATAGGCTTCAGCGACCCCAAAAGGGACAAGCGGTAGAAAATGGATGGATGTTGTGGCGACTTGTCCAGAGTGTATGTCGCCTTCCGCCCGAATGCAGCTGAGATATAGGCTTCAGCGACCCCAAAAGGGACAAGCGGTAGAAAAATCGTTTGATGGATGGATGTTGTGGCGACTTGTCCAGGGTGTACGCCGCCTTCCGCCCGAATGCAGCTGGGATAGACTTCAGCGACCCCAAAAGGGACAAGCGGTAGAAAATGGATGGATGGATGGATGTTGTGGCGACTTGTCCAGAGTGTACACCGCCTTCCGCCCGAATGACGCTGGGATAGGCTTCAGGGACCCCAAAAGGGACAAGCGGTAGAAAATGGATGGATGGATGGACGTTGTGGTGACTTGTCCAGGGTGTACGCCGCCTTCCGCCCGAATCCAGCTGAGATAGGCTTCAGCGACCCCAAAAGGGACAAGCGGTAGAAAATGGAGGGATGGATGGATGTTGTGGCGACTTGTCCAGGGTGTAAACCGCCTTCCGCCCGATTGTAGCTGAGATAGACTCCAGCGACCCCGAAGGGAATAAGCGGTAGAAAATGGAAGGATGGATTTTTTTTTTTTTTTTGGAAAACATCATTTTTATTCTATTTGAATTTTCAGCATATTTTGAAAAAATCAGTTCACAAAATTTAAACAAAAAAAAGGTCAGCATATAAATTCGGTGACAAACAAATATTTGGCAATAAAGACACAAACTAACCTCAATAAATTGTATACATTTTGAAAATTTCAATAATTTGAAGCAAATTTGGGAAATAAATGATCTTTTCACAATATTCCCATAATTTGAAAATTTTAATGAATCAAATTGTATCACAAAAAATGGTCAAACAAAATGCTGTACTCGATATAACATGTACTCTGTATTAGGTTCATTAACTCAGGAAATCGCCACTATTAAATTTCATCGATTTTTAAATTTTTTTGATTAGAATTATACATCCTGTTTGCTATCTCACTTCGAATTTGTTCTCAAATAATACCCTGGAGGCGGGTTTTATGTTGTCCATTCTTCTAACCGCTTGCAGTGGTTCCCAACCTTTTTTCAGTGATGTACCCCCTGTGAACACTTTTTTAATTCAAGTACCCCCAAATAGAGCAAAGCATTTTTGGTTGAAAAAAAGAGATAAAGAAGTAAAATACAGCACTATGTCATCAGTTTCTGATTTATTAAATTGTATAACAGTGCAGAATATTGCTCATGTGTAGTGGTCTTTTTGAACTATTTGGAAAAAAATATATAAAAATTACTAAAAACTTGTTGAAAAATAAAAAAGTGATTCAATTATAAATAAAGATTTCTACACATAGAAGTAATCATCCATTTAAAGTGCCCTCTTTGGGGATTGTCCATCCATCCATCCATTTTCTACCGCTTATTCCCTTTCGGGGTCGCGGGGGGCGCTGGCGCCTATCTCAGCTACAATCGGGCGGAAGGCGGGGTACACCCTGGACAAGTCGCCACCTCATCGCAGGGCCTTTGGGGATTGTAATATTGTAAAATTCATGAACTTAATTCTAAACATTTCTTCACAAAAAAATACATATTTAACATCAATATTTATGGAACATGTCCACAAAAAAAGTAGCTGTCAACACTGAATATTGTATTGTTGCATTTCTTTTCACGGTTTATGAACTTTAATTCATATTTTGTTGAAGTATTATTCAATAAATATGTTTATAAAGGATTTTTGAATTGTTGCTATTTTTAGAATATTTTAAAAAAATCTCACGTACCCCTTGGCATACCTTCAAGTACCCCCAGGGACACGCGCACCCTTATTTGAGAACCACTGCGCTATTTGATTAAACATATTCATATCCGGTTTTATTTTGACAGGCAGTTACTCACGTGGCAGAGTCAACCTTTACTTCCTCTACGTCGATGCTAATTACTGTTGCCCGCTGCGATGCTAGTGACTCTCACGTGTTGACATAGCCTTTTTTATTTGTATTGAACGTTATTCCACTAAATGTTTATAAACCAACACACCCCGAAGTAAGTGTTCCTTGGGTTTTTAAATCCCAGCTGTTTATGCCATATGCGTGTTTACTGTAACTACTAACCAATGCAGGTCCTGGCAGGTACAGAAGACTGGCTGATCCAGAATGAGACCCAAGAAAGCACAACCAGCAGAGTGGAAGGAACATATGTCTCCAAGATGAAGAACAACACATTTCTGCGCAGTGCAAAATGCAGCACCAGCTTGGGGTATTGTCCTGCCAACACACACACATACATTAAGCATTTAAAAAGCTGTAAACCAGGGGTGCCCACACTTTTTCTGCAGGCGAGCTACTTTTCAATTGACCAACTCGAGGGGATCTACCTCATTTATATATATCATTTATATTTATTTATTTATGAAAGAGACATTTTTGTAAACAAGTTAAATGTGTTTAATGATAATACAAGCATGTGTAACACATATAGATGTCTTTCTTTCACAAAGACAAGAATATAAGTTGGTGTATTACCTGATTCTGATGACTTGCATTGATTGGAATCAGACAGTAATGATGATAACGCCCACATTTTCAAATGGAGGAGAAAAAAAGTTGTCCTTTCTGTACAATACCACATGAAGGTGGTTGGTTTTTGGCATCTAATTCATCCAGCTTCCATACACTTTACAAGAAAAACATTGGCGGCAAATTCCGTAGCTTGCTTGATTGACATTCACGGCACCCGAGGGTCTTGTGAGACTACGCTGGCTGCTGCCAGTTCATTATTATGAAAAAATGACAGAGAGGAAGGCGAGAAACACTTTTTATTTCAACAGACTTTCGCGCAGTCCCTTCCGTCAAAACTCTAAAGGCCGACTGCACATTTCCTATCTTCACAATAAAAGCCCTGCTTCATGCTGCCTGCGCTAACAAAATAAGAGTCTCAGAAAGCTGGCGTGCACAAGTGATGTGCACGCCAGCTTTCTGAGGGATCGCTTGTGCACGCCAGTTTTCCGAGACTCTGTATTTAGTTAGCGCAGGCAGCATGAAGCAGGGCTTTTATTGTGAAGATAGGAAATGTGCAGTCGGCCTTTAGAGTTTTGACGGAAGGTACGGCGCGAGAGTCTGTTGAAATAAAAAGTGTTTCTCGCCTTCCTCTCGGTCATATTTTCATAATAAAGATCTTGCAGCAGCCAGCGTCATCTCACAAGACCCTCAAGTACCGTGAATGTCATTTAAGTGACGTCTTGGTGAAGATTGATGATCACTAATTTTTAGGTCTATTTTTTTAAAAGCCTGGCTGGAGATCGACTGACACACCCCCCGCGGTCGACTGGTAGCTCGCGATCGACGTAATGGGCACCCCTGCTGTAAACCAAATGGGGTGTAGAGAAAGTTCTCTTCTTACCAGTCTCATAAACAGCTTCTGACACAGACGTGTAGTAGCTCTCCACACTGTACTGAGCCAGCCGCAGAGTGTCCAGACCCTTCACTGAATCATTCCCTCTGGTCCAGTAAAACACAACATCCTGCAGGTTGTAGCCCCCTGGTTAAAAAACACAACACGTGTGAGCGTACTGAGTCTTCTCTTGTCTGCGCCAAACACTACCCTTTGGTATTTATTCACCGACATACTTACTAAGATGAAGATGGCGGTGATAGTGAGGATGGTTTACGTTGAGATGGAATGGATGTGGTTGCGTTAAAGAGCTGAGAGGTACTCACAGCTCTCTAGCTGCAAGGTGCACACCTGCCTGTCCATGGGGTATTTGGTCAGGTCCATGTTGCAGGCGATTGTGGCTGTGATGCTGTTGTTACAAAATAATGTTAGAATATGTCACCAAAACCTGGGGACACCTACTCAGTGGCCTAGTGGTTAGAGCAGGGGTCGCCAACCTTTTTGAAACCAAGAGCTACTTCTTGGGTACTGATTAACGCGAAGGGCTACCAGTTTGACACACACTTTAAAAAATTGCCGGGAATAGCCAATTTGCTCAATTTACCTTTAAAAAATAAATCTATATATATACATATTTAAAAAATGGGTATTTCTGTCTGTCATTCCGTCGCACATTTTTTTTCTTTTTACGGAAGGTTTTTGTAGAGAATAAATGATGAAAAAAACACTTAATTGAACGGTTTAAAAGAGGAGAAAACAGGAAAAAACATGAACATTAAATTTTGAAACATAGTTCATCTTCAATTTCGACTCTTTAAAATTCAAGATTCAACCGAAAAAAAAGAAGGGAAAAACTAGCTAATTTGAATTTTTTTATGGAACATCATTAGTCATTTTTCCATCCATCCATTTTCTACCGCTTATTCCCTTTTGGGATCGCGGGGGGCGCTGGCGCCTATCTCAGCTACAATCGGGCGGAAGGCGGGGTACACCCTGGACAAGTCGTCATCGCAGGGCCAACACAGATAGACAGACAACATTCACACTCACATTCACACACTAGGGCCAATTTAGTGTTGCCAATCAACCTATCCCCAGGTGCATGTCTTTGGAAGTGGGAGGAAGCCGGAGTACCCGGAGGGAACCCACGCATTCACGGGGAGAACATGCAAACTCCACACAGAAAGATCCCGAGCCTGGGATTGAACCCAGGACTGCAGGAGGTTCGTATTGTGAGGCAGACGCACTAACCTCTCTCCCGCCGTGAAGCCCAGTAATTTTTACAGATTAAGATTAATTTTAGAATTCTGATGACATTTTTTAAATAGGTTAAAATCCAATCTGCACTTTATTAGAATATATAACAAATTGGACCAAGCTATATATCTAACCAATACAAATAATTATTTTTTTCTAGATTTTCCAGAACAAAAATTTTAAAAGAAATTCAAAAGACTTTGAAATAAGATTTAAATTTGATTCTAAAGATGTTATAGATTTGCCAGAATATTTTTTTTTCATTTTAATCATAATAAGTTTGAACAAATATTTCACAAATATTCTTTGTCGAAAAAACAGAAGCTAAAATGAAGAATTAAATTAAAATGTATTTATTATTCTTTACAATGAAAAAAATAAATTTACTAGAACATTGATTTAAATTATCAGGAAAAAGGAGGAAGGAATTTAAAAGGTAAAAAGGTATATGTGTTTAAAAATCCTAAAATCATTTCTAAGGTTGTATTTTTCCTCTAAAATTGTCTTTCTGAAACTTATAAGAAGCAAAGTAAAAAAATTAAGGAATTTATTTAAACAAGTGAAAACCAAGTCTTTAAAATATTTTCTTGGATTTTTCAATTCTATTTGAGTTTTGTCTCTCTTATAATTAAAAATGTCGAGCTAAGCGAGACCAGCTTGCTAGTAAATAAATACAATTTAAAAAACAGAGGCAGCTCACTGGTTAGTGCTGCTATTTGAGCTATTTTTAGAACAGGCCAGCGGGCTACTCATCTGGTCCTTACGCGTTGGTGACCCCTGCATTAGAGTGTCCGCCCTGAGATCGGTAGGTTGTGAATCAGATCATATCTGAATCAGACATACTTTATTAATCCCTGAGGGGAAATTAAAATTTTCAGCACAATCCCATTTAAGATCAAACAAACATTACAGGGAGACAGAACAGGATAGCTGACGGGTCTGCAAACTTCCCGCGCCCCTTACAAAAAAGGTGGGATACAGGTAAACAAGTGGGGGGAATGGGAAAAAAAATAAAAGATTAAAATAAAATAAAATAAAATTAAAAAATCGGTCTAAGCCTGGGCCCCTGGAGAGGGAGTCCAGACTGAGGCCAAGTGAAAAAAACAACTCAGAGTTCAAACCCCAGTCAAGTCATACCAAAGACTATAAAAAAATAGGACTCATTACCTCCCTGCTTGGTACTCAGCATCAAGGGTTGGAATTAGGGGTTAAATCACCCAAAAATGATTCCCAGGCGTGGCACCCTGCTGCCCACTTCTCCCCCTCACCTCCCAGGGGGTGAACAAGGTGATGGGTCAAAGGCAGAGGACAAATTTCACAACACCTAGTGAAGTGAAGTGAATTACATTTATATAGAGCTTTTCTCTAGTAGCTCAAAGCGCTTTTACAAAGTGAAACCCAATATCCAAGTTACATTTAAACCAGTGTGGGTGGCACTGGGAGCTGGTGGGTAAAATGTATTGTTCAAGAGCACAACGGCAGTGACTAGGATGGCAGAAGCGGGGATCGAACCTGGAACCCTGAAATTGCCTGCATGGGCACACTCCCAACCGAGCTATACCGCACCACAATACCTAGTGTGTGTGTGACAATCATTGGTACTTTAACTTTAACTAAGAAAGACAGCTCCAGACGGGAGAAACTGATCAGGCGGGCCGGCTCCACGATCGGAATAAAACTGGACTCACTGGTGACGGTGGCAGCAAAGAGGACTGTGGAAAAAACTAGTGAGCACCATGGATGATGCCAGTCACCCTCTGCATACCATTATCTGTAGCCAAAGGGGCCTGTTCAGTGCTAGACTGCTTCATCCCAAATGCAGGACTAATGGACTAAAAAACTCTTTTGTCCCACACGCCATCAGACTTTACAACTCCTCTCTGGGGAAAGCGGGGTACTAGGATGACAGGGGATGCAAAACAATACAAAATACTGAAATAAAATCCAACAAAAAACAGTGCAATTAACAATCCAATACATTTTCATAAGATGGTCACTACTGCCTCATTTCTCTTGTTATATTCCTATTTTTACTGTTATTTTTATGTTGTTTATTGTTGCTTTTTATTTTTATTCCTATTGTTATATTTTCTATTTCATTTCCATTTATACCCCCATTATTTACTTTTTACTTTTTAAATTTGATCTCAATTCTGTACATTGCTGCTGGAAAATTAATTTTCCTGAGAGAACTCTCCTGAAGGAATCAATAAAGTACTGTCCATCTATCTATGTACATATTTAAAATGAGTCTAGAAAACTTGAATTGTATTAGTAGTCTTGTATTACCCTGTATAGTGATTATTCTGTTTTGGTACGCCTGCATTTTTCTCAGGATTCAATTTTTAACCAAACGCTTCCAATATTATGGCGCCAAACATTGTTTTTCGACATATTCTACAGAATCCAGTGCCCAAACAAAGAATCCCACGCGCTGGTAAATCAGTCCCGTTTTTTTTTTATTGTTGCAAAATAATAAAGTGCCAGCACTTTGAGAAAAAAGCTGACCAACACTGTTGATTTCAGGAAAGAACAAACTTTTTGTTCACACTTTTAAAACAATGTTCATCCTTTTATAACCAAACTTGAATCTAATTTGTTTTGTACTAAAACTAATTCAAAGGGAAGAACTTTTTTTTTTTTTATGTGTGAAAACTACCAATTTTAACATAATTGGAAACTGGATAAAATTGTTATGGTATGAAAAGGTGTAGGATTGAATAAGCTCTGCTTCTTCCCACTCCTTTTCTGTAATGAAACAACTGAAAATGTGTGATGCATTACATTGTATTGTATTTATGTTCGAAATAAACTGAAACTAAACTGAACTGAAATATATAAACCTTCCTAACTCCTCTCCAACCAGAATTTAGACCCAGTACCACAGAATGGTACTACATGTGCTCTCCCTTAGTGTCCTTGTTTTTTGCATTGAACAAAGAGAGCAAAGTCTACCACGTTAAATTCATTGTGTTTAACATACTTGGCCAAAAAATCAGATTCTGATTGCACCAAAGTGTGTTTCTGTATATACAGTGGGGCAAAAAATATTTTAATCAGCCACCGATTGTGCAACTTCTCCTACTTAAAACAATGACAGAGGTCTGTAATTTTCATCATAGGTACATTTCAACTGTGAGAGACAGAATGTGAAAAAAAAACATGGAATTCACATTGTAGGGATTTTAAAGAATTTATTTGTAAATTATGGTGGAAAATAAGTATTTGGTCAACCATTCAAAGCGCTCACTGATGGAAGGAGGTTTTGGCTCAAAATCTCAAGATAGATGGCCCAATTCATTATTTCCTTAACACGGATGAACCGTCCTGTCCCTTTAGCAGAATAACAGCCCCAAAGCATGATGTTTCCACCCCCATGCTTCACAGTAGCTATGGTGTTCTTGGGATGCAGCTCAGTATTCTTCTTCCTCCAAACATGACGAGTTGAGTTTGTACCCATCCATCCATCCATTTCCTACCGCTTATTCCCTTTCGGGTCGCGGGGGGCGCTGGCGCCTATCTCAGCTACAATCGGGCGGAAGGCGGGGTACACCCTGGACAAGTCGCCACCTCATCGCAGGGCCAACACAGATAGACAGACAACACTCACACTCACATTCACACACTAAGGACAATTTGTGTTGCCAATCAACCTATCCTCAGGTGCATGTCTTTGGAGGTTGGAGGAAGCCGGAGTACCCGGAGGGAACCCACGCATTCACTGGGAGGACATGCAAACTCCACACAGAAAGATCCTCAGCCTGGAATTGAACCCAGGACTGCAGGACCTTCGTATTGTGAGGCAGACACACTAATCCCTCTGCCACCGTGAAGTCCTGAATTTGTGCAAAAAAGTTCTATTTTGGTTGCATCTGACCACATGGCATTCTCCCAATCCTCTGCTGTATCATCCATTTATCCATTTTGGTATAAACTCAACTCGTCGTGTTTGGAGGAAGAAGAATACTGAGTTGCATCACAAGAACACTACACCTACTGTGAAGCATGGGGGTGGAAACATCATGCTTTGGGTCTGTTTTCTGCTAAAGGGACAGGACGATTGAGCCGTGTTAAGGAAAGAATGAATGGGGCCATGTATCGTGAGATTTTGAGCCAAAACCTCCTTCCATCAGTGAGAGCTTTCAATGGTTGACCAAATACTTATTTTCTACCATAATTTACAAATAAATTCTTTAAAATTCCTACAATGTGAATTCCTGGATTTTTTTTTTTCACATTCTGTCTCTCACAGTTGAAGTGTACCTATGATAAAAATTACAGACTTCTGTCATCATTTTAAGGGGGGGAACTTGCGCAATTGGTTGCTGACTAAATACTTTTTGCCCCACTGTACATTCATATATGTTCATTTATAATGTGGTCTTTACCTGACCTTTTGGAATATATTACAAAACATAAACCAATGGACCTAGTGACAGAAATACACAAACATAAAACAATTCTAAACATATTCTGCTTTTTTTTTTTTTTTTACCATTTTTGGAATAATTTAACTGGAGTATGCACATACACAGTAGGGCAAAAGACACAAAATAAACATTTCACAAGTTGTGGTACCTAAGAGAGATGGGGTACCGATTGGCTGTCAATGTTACGCAAATAAAATCACTTTTGGCAATACTCGTCAAGGCCAACAATCACACAGTTGTATCTGACAAATTGTCAGGCATTTGTGTCGTTAAAACCAGTTTAACTTTTCATAGTGTTATGATCAATATAAGCTTTTAAAACATTTAGCATGTCTTAATGTGCCTCATTTTTAGGACCAGAAACAGTATGAACATTACATCCGATCACTGCGACCAAAACGATCATTTCAACGATCAACAATGCGCGTGCATCATAAAGTCATTTAATTATAGCGATTGCGCCTCTCCCCAATAATGACACGCCACATTGCGCGATAATTATTTTGTACAGAATACACTCAAAGTTCAATATAGTGCAGTCCAATATAGCACGACATTCTATGTAACGTGATCGTGCCGTGGACCCCGAATTTTCAATACAGAGTCAATCGCGTTGTTTTTCAGCAAATTATCACGTATTTACGAACTTACTCAGTAGATCTTAATGAAAGTCTCAAAATAGAAGGTATTAAGGATTCCAAAAATGTTTTTTTTAAATTAACTACCTACAAATAACAAAATATTGACTGGTGCATAGTAATGACATGGGAGCACAATCCACCATTCATGTCACGTGGGGGCATTATCCATCCAGCAGGTTTAGGCAGCTAAACTAAGCGCATAACTTTTTCAACAAGAAAAAGGTAAGAAATAAGGGTTTCTATAAAGCGCGATCTCGGAAATAATGTGATCGGTATTTTATGGACCCAATGACCACATTATATCCAACTTTGAGTGTATCCTTCCATTTTCTACCGCTTATTCCCTTTCGGGGTCGCGGGGGGTGCTGGCGCCTATCTCAGCTACAATCGGGCGGAAGGCGGGGTACACCCTGGACAAGTCGCCACCTCATCGCAGGGCCAACACAGATAGACAGACAACATTCACACTCACATTCACACACTAGGGCCAATTTAGTGCTGCCAATCAACCTATCCCCAGGTGCATGTCTTTGGAAGTGGGAGGAAGCCGGAATACCCGGAGGGAACCCACGCATTCACGGGGAGAACATGCAAACTCCACACAGAAAGATCCTCAGCCTGGAATTGAACCCAGGACTGCAGGACCTTCGTATTGTGAGGCAGACGCACTAACCCCTCTACCACCGTGAAGCCATACTTTGAGTGTACAGTAACTCAAAAACAGTAACTCAAAATAAGTCCACAACACAAATATTCAACAAAGTGAAGGAAATTAGCGCACCTATTGTATGACTACCAGCCGGGGTGTTCAGATAAAACGTCTTCATTTACAATAGGATATCGGTACGAATCATAGCAGATACAATTATTATTTTGTAGTGTGAAATGTCAGAAAAGACAAGTGAAATGACTACAACGGAGAAAAATATTTGGTATGTAAAACACAAACCTTTTTATTACTAACCGTTTAGAATGGACTTATGTTGTCTTTAAATTGAACTGGAGTAGTAATTGGTTTGATGGTGACTCTTCATGGCCATAATAATTCCTTAAGTTGAGGTCAGGACAGAGTAAATTGAATAATGCACACACAAATACTCACGCTCCTGCCTTTGAGACCTTATGAGCGTAAGTACTTTGTAAATATAATTATTTGATACTTGTTTATATTAACAAATGTTGTGTTTTAGGCCGAAATATTGTTCAATAATTAGGTGCTCTAGTGTGTTTAGCTGTTGCGTAGCTGCTGGTAGCTTATAGCCTATACCATGTTTGCCTTCTGTAAATGACTTCACTAAAATACAAGAAAGCACAAACTAAATGCAATGCAGTACTGATTGTATTTTTGCTAAAATCGGACCAATATCAGATTGGTTTGTTATCTATTCACTTCTACAGTTGAACTACTTTTGTCTCTACTTATGTGCTTATTGTTCAATTGATCCATTTGTGGATGAGTGTTGAAACTTACCGGAGTGCATAGAGAACCGTCCCGTTACTAAAGATGCGTATGAGGCGGTTCTCCACCGTCACGTCATGCAGGAATGATCGCTTGGAGTCTGGAATGAAAGTGTCCGGGATCCAGAGCAGCGACACCAGGCGTCCATCCACGCTGACGCTCTCATTCCCTGGGAACACCAGCCTGGAATCACGCCAGCGCTGGCGGAGGAAAATTGTTGCTGTGTAGTCCTTGGAAAGAAACACATTGGTGACTTCAATCCTCAATATTCTTTTGATTGCTTTATTCCCACAGAGATGTGTCTCATTGAAAATTAATAGAAGCACTATTGTACCATATTGATTTCAGAGATGGCATCGATGCTTGCGATGTCAAGACTCATGCCAATTTCCACCGGACCTTCTGTCAGAGAGACATGAGAAGCTTCTGCATACAAAAGCAATATGTGAGTAATACTGTTGAAGAAGAAGACTAGTCCTACCATTGAAATTGGGTCTCAGGTAGCGGTTGTATCCTTTCATTAGTTTTTGAATGGTCGGCAGAAGCTGGGAGTCGTTCCATTCCCCCCAATGATTGCCAGGATACATACAAGCACTGGGGACCATAGATGGATAGAACGTGTTGGAAAGGAATTATCAATCAATATGTCATCTCAGTACTCTCTTTGACCGAAATCACCAGATGGATCGGAGTTGTCTCACCAGAGTGTGAAGGTCATGGCCAGGATCACTGGCGTGTGCAGCTGGATGAACATTGTGGACCAGCAGCTGATGAAGACAAATCTGCATATTTACAGAATTTTAAGGTAGGAGGGCACTTACCTTATAGTCCCAAATCCAGGTTATGAATGAAAATGAAGTCTTCTTACTTCGTTATTGGTAATGAAACTCTTTGTGTTTTCTGGACGGGTTAAACTAAGCATTAGGTTTGTGTCATAAGAAATGTCCGACATTAGCTCACGTCTTATTTAACATCAAAATACAAAATCATTGACTTACGGGTACGTTGGTTTGATTTTGTGCAATGGTAGACTTGTATAACAGAAACCGGCAAAACATTTATGATCTAAGTGTATGATCATTTTAAAGATATGGAGGTGACGATTTGTCCAGGGTGTACACCGCCTTCCGCCCGTGTGCAGCTGAGATAGGCTCCAGCAACCCCCGCGACCCCGAAAAAGGGACAAGCGGTAGAAAACGGATGGATATTGTACACATTGATGTAATCACTGTATCAATGTACAAAGTCAGTTGTGGTATGGGCTTATAAGTAGCGATTGGTATTGTTTACATTTTAACCAATACTAGTATCAAATCGGTACTTACAAAATAAAAAACATGTACATTTTTGTAAAAAAAAACAAAAACGTCTTTGTTCCAAGGAACTTTTGTAACATTCAAGTGCTTTACAATTAATTTGATTTAATTGTAAGTGCTTAAACTGATTGAATACCTCAATTATGTCAATTACATGATAACTTTTTTTATTATCAACAATTAACTTAAGAAATAAAATCCACAATAAATTGTCAGAATTATTGCAGCAGTACAGAATATAAAGAGCGTATTAAAAGCAGCTTTTGTAGTATTGAAACTCATAATCCCGTGCGTTCTTGAATGCAACTTTGCTCGCCGTAACCGTCATTGTGCATCATGAGAAAATGCTGTGTTATAAAGGCTTCTGTTGGAATGTCAAGCTGAGTAATACGTTAAAATAAATAAACTATATCTCCCAGAATCCAATGCGGGGCTGGAGCCTATCCATACATATTATGGCATCTTTTATTTATTTATTTTTTTGACATATACCACAATAATATTGTACCGTAGCTTTAATACCGTGATAATATCGTACAGTGAGATTTTGATACCATTACATCCCTATGCCCAAGTCAAGCAGGGTTCAAACAGTACACTCTCAAACTGGTTTGTTAAACTCAATTCACTTCAGGGCCACTGGAGGTCGAATTTGGGTGGGGCTGTGCCGCACCAAAGAACTGATTTACTAAGATCCAAATACCACAAGCTATTCAGCGTGTGCAATCTATAAAGTTGTGTGTACTAACAGTGCACGTGGTATTCATAACTTGTGCAGATGGCTTTATATAAATGATTTTTTTTGCGTGTACCATGTACCTTTTCACCAGGGAGACATTCGATCATTTACTGCACATCAATGTTATCATGCTCCTATTTGTGGCGTTTTGCTATATTTTCAAACAAGCAGCAGACATGCATCACATTTTATGGACTTTATAGAAGCAGTCCGATCCATCCACAATGAAAACTACTTTTTTTTGTGTGTTGCAGATGCGCTCTTTGGAGAGCATCTGCACAAAAATTGCCTACTTCAAGGAGTTTTTTCATATAAGAGATACAGTGGGGCAAAAAAGTAGTTAGTCAGCCACTAATTGTGCAAGTTCTCCCACTTAAAATGATGACAGATGTCTTTAATTTTCATCATAGGTACACTTCAACTGTGAGAGACAGAATGTGAAAAAAAAAATCCAGGAATTCACATTGTAGGAATTTTAAATAATGTATTTGTAAATTATGGTGGAAAATAAGTAATTGGTCAACCATTCAAAGCTCTCACCGATGGAAGGAGGTTTTGGCACAAAATCTCACGATACATGGCCCCATTCATTCTTTCCTTAACACGGATCAATCGTCCTGTCCCATTAGCAGAAAAAACAGCCCCAAAGCATGATGTTTCCACCCCCATGCTTCACAGTAAGTCTGGTGTTCTTGGGATGCAACTCAGTGTTCTTCTTCCTCCAAACACGATGAGTTGAGTTTATACCAAAAAGTTCTATTTTGGTTTCATCTGACCACATGACACTCTCCCAATCCTCTGCAGTATCATCCATGTATCCATTTTGGTATAAACTCAACTGGTCGTGTTTAAAGGAAGAAGAATACTGAGATGCATCCCAAGAACACCATACCTACTGTGAAGCATGGGGGTGGAAACATCATGTTTCGAGGCTGTTTTTCTGCTAAGGGGACAGGACGATTGATCCGTGTTAAGGAAAGAATGAATTGGGCCATGTATCGTGAAATTTTGAGCCAAAACCTTCTTCCATCAGTGAGAGCTTTGAATGGTTGACCAAATACTTATTTTCCACCATAATTTACAAATAAATTCTTTAAAATTCCTACAATGTGAATTCCTGGAATTTTTTTTCACATTCTGTCTCCCACAGTTGAAGTGTACCTATGATGAAAATTACAGACCTCTGTCATCCTTTTAAGTGGGAGAACTTGCACAATCGGTGACTGACTAAATACCTTTTTGTCCCACTGTATGTGATTAAAAAAAAAAACGGCAATAAAAAAATACAAGCAGACACAACACATCAATTTAATTTGTTTTAAACAGGCTCTTAACTCACCCAACATGCAGCTATAAATTATAAAATGCCTTTGCCATAGAGACAATATCGTCTAATGTTATTTCTGACAGACCATGCAAATATGGTTTCACGCACATTATCTCTTCCTCATTTGTTTCAGCACCGATCCTGTGTCAGTTTGCACATTCTTTTCAAGCGCGCTAAATCAAACTCAAATGATGCTCGCAAAAAGGTGATGAGTGATAATAAATCACATTGTGTGTTGTATAATATATTTGCATCTTCTCCTCCCAGTATTGTGGCCGTTTTGCTAATCGGCATGTATCCTGCATATTAATAAAGACAGAAACTGGATTGCACGCCTTATTTTGCCCATTTAACAGAGGCAATCCACTTTGCACATGTTTAATAGATCAGCTTTGCTTGTGCTATCAAGTTTACACATTTAGTACATGCAAACCTTTATTAAATAAGTATTTACTTGAGAATTTCTATTTAACCATGTGAATAAACTGATTAACTACTTCTACCAGCAGCTATAGTGATCCTGAGCAATATTAAACATGTAAAATTGAGTGTAAAAATAATATATTTTGACATTTTTTAGTTTCCCAGGAAATGTTCAGAAAAAAATCTGCTTGCTTATATGAAGTTGCTCTTTGTGTTGCCCAATGTGTGTTTGATGTGGCGTCATTTCTTTGTTTGTACCGTTGTTGCATTTAGTGTTCTTTGGGTTTCAAGATCCCACCTCCAAAGACATGCACCTGGGGATAGGTTGATTGGCAACACTAAATTGGCCCTAGTGTGTGAATGTGAGTGTGAATGTTGTCTGTCTATCTGTGTTGGCCCTGCGATGAGGTAGCGACTTGTCCAGGGTGTACCCCGCCTTCCGCCCGATTGTAGCTGAGATAAGCGCCAGCACCCCCGCGAACCCAAAAGGGAATAAGCGGTAGATAATGGATGGATGGATGGTTTCAAGATCGGCATAATATGTTAATTATTATATGTTGTTCTTGTGCAATGTTTTGCACTTTCTCGATCATACGTAAGTTTAATTTGATGCAAGTTCTGTACTAATACCACTTCAAGGGGAAAAAATATTCAATGATTTTTTTATTTTTTATTACGCAATAAAAATGATAATCCTTTCAGTACAACATCAACCAGGACTTGAACCTCGTTCTACTGTCTTACATGGCAAACACTAACACTGTGTGCCACAGGGCCAGTGAAAATATCTGGGTACATTTGTCATTATTTTCTTATTTGTGACGGAGCAAGAAACTGCTAGAAACACAACTGCGGTAAAATTTCATCTCACAAGCGCTTCTTCGCCGCAAAACGGGAATCTGCATATAGGGAGGGGGAACTCCTGACTCCATACGAAATGACAAGGATAGCACAAAGAAGGGCAGTTCATTGTGCAT
Organism: Nerophis ophidion; assembly: GCF_033978795.1. Classification (NCBI taxonomy): domain Eukaryota; kingdom Metazoa; phylum Chordata; class Actinopteri; order Syngnathiformes; family Syngnathidae; genus Nerophis; species Nerophis ophidion. The sequence goes on along the minus strand of NC_084615.1, from coordinate 67,669,529 downwards.
TAAATAATGCATGTGGGTTTTCATTTTTTCTTGTATTTTGGAAAAACGGAAGAAAAAGGCACTGGAAGTTAACATCAAGTTAACAATCAATGCAAGAGTATAAGACGACCATGGGAGTGTGGTTTTACAGTGGTTAACTTCTTTTTACACTTCAGTGACAATTAAGATCTGCTACACAAATCACCTTTGTCATTATATTATTGAACATGCTCACTTATATGATGGTTCAGAAGATTAAAATTAGGACTGTCAAAATTAACGGAGTGACTCGTGATTAATCAACAAAAATTACTGCATTAATCACGTTCATTCTTTCAGTAAATCATTCAATTTATTTTGACTTTTGAAGCTCTTTTACTGGTGATTTACAGTCAGTGATTGGTTTTAGCATACGTCAATACAGAAAATAGTGAGGAGACTCCGAGCGGTGTGCTCACTGGCAAGATTCACTCCAAAATACAGCCTGAAAGAACTTTAGATAAAACTGTTTCCGGTATTTGTGCCAATAAATTACATGCATCAAGTAAAATGTTCAAAAATGTTTCTGGATGACATTCTGAAAATAAAATTGCATTTGTGTACAAATATTGGGGTCTTAAGCTAATTTCGAGCGAGCAATCGCCTGTGATTAATCACGATAAACTCAAATTCCAAAATATGATTGATTTGATTAAAAAATATATATAATTTGACAGCACTAGTTCAAATATTACATTAAAAATGTCTGCCGCCAATTAAGTTGTAATGACGGTGTAGAACAGATTGTGTTTGACTTTAGAGCAGGGGTCACCAACGCGGTGCCCGAGTGCACCAGGTAGCCCGTAGGGACCAGATGAGTCGCCCGCTGGCCTGTTCTAAAAATAGCTCCAATAGCAGCACTTACCAGTGAGCTGCCTCTATTTTTTTAATTTTATTTATTTACTAGCAAGCTGGTCTCGCTTTGCTCGACATTTTTAATTCTAAAAGGGACAAAACTCAAATAGAATCTGAAAATCCAAGAAAATATTTTAAAGACTTGGTCTTCACTTGTTTAAATAAATTCATTTATTTTTTTACTTTGCTTCTTATAACTTTCAGAAAGACAATTTTAGAGAAAAAATACAACCTTAAAAATGATTTTAGGATAACACATATACCTTTTTACCTTTTAAATTCCTTCATCTTCTTTCCTGACAATTTTAATCAATGTTCAAGTAATTTTTTTAAAAATTGTAAATAATCATAAATACATTTTAATTCAATTCTTCATTTTAGCTTCTGTTTTTTTGAAGAAGAATATTTGTGAAATATTTCTTCAAACTTATTATGATTAAAATTTTAAAAAAAATTTTCTGGCAAATCTAGAAAATATTTAGAATCAAATTTAAATCTTATTTCAAAGTTTTGAATTTCTTTTAGAATTTTTGTTCTCGAAAATCTAGAAGAAATAATGATTTGTCTTTGTTAGAAATATAGCTTGGTCCAATTTGTTATATATTATAACAAAGTGCAGATTGGATTTTAACCTATTTAAAATGTGTCATCAAAATTAAAAAATTAATCTTAATTAATAGGGAATAATTAATAATGATGTTTCATAAATTATTTTTAAAAATTTTTCAAAAAGATTCGAATTAGCTAGTTTTTCTCTTATTTTTTTCGGTTGAATTTTGAATTTTAAAGAGTCGAAATTGAAGATAAACTATGTTTCAAAATGTACGTTTTTTTTTTCCGGTTTTCTCCTCTTTTAGACCATTCAAGTAAGTGTTTTTTTTAAATCATTTATTCTCTACAAAAAACCTTCCGTAAAAGGAAAAATGACAGACAGAAATACCCATTTTTATATATGTATATATTGATTTATTTATTAAAGGTAAATTGAGCAAATTGGCTATTTCTGGCAATTTTTTTTAAGTGTGTATCAAACTGGTAGCCCTTCGCATTAATCAGTACCCAAGAAGTAGCTCTTGGTTTCAAAAATGTTGGTGACCCCTGCTTTAGAGTATTGGTAGACATGGCTATTTAGTTCACTCTTTTATTAAAACTAATATTGAGGGTTACAATATGAGTGCAATCTCTGCAAAAAATTGGACAAATATTGGGTTTGCTGGGTTCAATATTTGGTGCATCAGCCAATTTTTTTTGCCCTGATCCATAGGGAACTTTCACTTTTCCACACCTTCACTATATTTTAATATTGATATACGGCACTTATTGCTGCACTAATTTATGGAGCCATGCCAGATATAATCATTCCTTTAATTAAAATCAATGAAGAACACGTTTGTCCCCTTTTTGGGGTGTTGCCTGTGCACAAGGTGTATCCGGGAGTGTGTCACCTGCTGATTTATTAGCTTGTCCCCTCATGGTTTTTTCACAAAGCCAGTCAAATAACCAATTCTGTCGCTATCTCATTAAGGATTCCCCATTGTAAAGTTACACCCCCGCCCCCTTCTTGTCACTAATAGACTTTTGTTGGCCTCTCATTAACAACCACAAAATCTCTGGTTTCCGTCAGTTCCCTGATAAACGCTCCCGTTGCACTGTTACTGTAGGTGTGAGGCTGCTCCATCTATCTATTATTAACACAGTGGTGCCATTCTAAATGATGATGTTTACGGGCACAATGATTTCCCTTGCTAATGGCTGGTATGAGACTTAGGAGTAATGTGTAATGTGTTTCTCCACACCAGTCGGCTATGATTAATTCATACTTTCATTTCTTTTTCGCCCTCTTCATTGACGTCTCATTTTTCCCTTTATTATTACTTGTGTCAAACACATAAAGACCCATCAAGCACATCATTTTTGCCCACATTTTCACTTTTTTTTTTTTTTGAAGAGATTAGTCATTTTTATTTAGTAAATGTTTTTTTTTTATCTTACCTGTTTTAAATATCTCTTAGTTCCTTTGTCCACCTGTTCTTTTTTGGCGCTCCTTCCTTTGTTTTGTCAGCTAGTTTTTGGCCCCCCTGTGTCCAATGGTAGAGACTGTTGTATATCCTCTCCAAGTTGTGGTTATTTTCAAGCGTTATTACATCCATTTGCCAATGAAGCGATCATCCGGTCCTGATGTGATGCTCATGTTGCTGGTTCTGTGTATCTGAATGTCCCTGACTCTCTGCACAGCTGCCGTCATCTCCCAATAGAGCTGTTGTATAGCCCCCTCCCTCTTTTTGCACCACATCTCTCCCCCTTTCGCTCCTTCCTTACCTCTACTCTCAAGTAAGCATGAAGCTCGATAACGTCCAGTTTGACGCCTCGCCGCTCGCTTTCTTTCACACCATCTAGTCCCCTGGCCCTTAATCTCAGGTCTACACCCTTTAATACGCCTCTTCGCTCAGCACTTTCTTCACGGCTCTCCTTCGTATTATTCCCTCAAGCACTGTTGCTCCTCAACTCTAAATCTGCTCCCTTGTGTCAGTGGCATCATGTGAAGTGGGTTCGTTTAAGCTGTGTATAGGGCCTCAACGCGAGGAAGAGAGGGGGGGTTAATCGTTTTGCAATGCAGTCTGCTGAAAATGATGGAAAGTATCAATCAATCAATGTTTATTTATATAGCCCTAAATCACTAGTGTCTCAAAGGGCTGCACAAACCACAACGACATCCTCGGCAAAGCCCACATAAGGGCAAGGAAAACTCACCCCAGTGGGATGTCGGTGACAGTGACAATGATGACTATGAGAAACCTTGGAGAGGACCGTATTCAAGTGAATTAGTGTGAATTATATTTATATAGCGCTTTTCTCTAGTGACTCAAAGCGCTTTACATAGTGAAACCCAATATCTAAGTTACATTTAAACCAGTGTGGGTGGCACTGGGAGCACGTGGGTAAAGTGTCTTGCCCAAGGACACAACGGCAGTGACTAGGATGGTGGATGCGGGAATCGAACCTGCAACCCTCAAGTTGCTGGCACGGCCACTCTACCAACCGAGCTATACCGAGACGAGACGGATAATGATCTCGGCGTCGTTAGTGGACAAAATGGAGCGAATTTTAGCAATATTAAGGAGATGAAAGAAGGCCGTTATAGCAACTGACGCTTTGGTCAAAATTGGAATATCCACAAAACACATTTTAAGATATTCAAAACTCTATTGCCGTTTGGTGGTTAAAGTGCACTCCTTCAATTTGTCACGTTTCATGTGTCATGTAAACAGCGACTAATGGGGCCATATGAATTCCCCTTGTACTGTAAGGTTTTTTTTGTTAGTTTTTTTGTTTTACTAACCCTTGACTTGTTTTGAACTTTAAAATGAATCTAATATTAATGAGATATACGAACTCTGTTTTCATTTGAGTTGGGAAATTGTCAATCAATCAATGTTTATTTATATAGCCCTGAATCACAAGTGCCTCAAAGGGCTGCACAAACCACAACGACATCCTCGGTAGGGCCCACATAGGGGCAAGGAAAAACTCACCCCAGTGGGACGTCGACCATGATGACTATGAGAAACCCCCAACCCCCCCCCCCCCCCGGACACCACCCCAGGGGACCAAAAGCAATGGATGTCGAGTGGATCTAACATGAAATTGTGAAAGTCCAATCCATAGTGGATCTAACGTAACCGTGAAAATCAAGTCCAAAGTGGATCCAATATAGTAGCAGGAGTCCAAGCTGAGGCAAATCAGCAGCACAGAGATGTCCCCAACCGATACACAGGCGAGCGGTTCATCTTGGGTCCCGACTCTGGACGAGCGGTCCATCCTGGGTCCCGATTTTGGACAGCCAGTACTTCATCCATGGCCACCGGAGCGGACCTCCTCCACAAGGGAGAGGAGGACAGAGGAGAAAAACAAAAGAAACGGCAGATCAACTGGTTTAAAAAGGGTGTCTATTTAAAGGCTAGAGTATACAAATAAGTTTTAAGATGAGACTTAAATGCTTCTACTGAGGTGGCATCTCGAACTGTTACCGGGAAGGCATTCCAGAGTACTGGAGCCCGAATAGAAAACACTCTATAGCCCGCAGACTGTTTTTGGGCCCTGGGAATCACTAATAAGCCGAAATCCTTTGAACGCAGATTTCTTGCCGGCACATACAATCGGCAAAATTGTGTTAGATATAAATATAAACGGAATACAATGATTTGCAAATCCTTTTCAACCCATATTCAATTGAATACACTACAAAGACAAGATATTTGATCTTCAAACTCATAAACTTTATTTTTTATTTTTTTGCAAATAATATTTAGACTTAGAATTTCTTGGCTGCAACACGTGCCAAAATATTTGGGAAAGGTCATGTTCACCACTGTGTTACATCACCTTTTCTTTTAACAACACTCAATAAACGTTTGGGAACTGAGGAAACTAATTGTTGAAGCTTTGAAAGTGGAATTCTTTACCATTCTTGTTTTGTGTAGAGCTTCAGTCGTTCAACAGTTCGGGGTCTCCGCTGTCGTATTTTACGCTTCGTAATGCGCCACACATTTTTGATGGGGGACAAGTCTGGACTGCAGGCGGACCAGGAAAGTACCTGCACTCTTTTTTTACGAAGCCAAGCTGTTGTAACACGTGCTGAATGTGGCTTGGCATTGTCTTGCTGATGGGAGCATATGTTTTTCCAAAACCTGTATGTACCTTTCAGCATTAATGGTGCCTTCACAGATGTGTAAGTTACCCATGCCTTGGGCACTAATACACCGGCTTTTGAACTTTGCGTCGATAACAGTCTGGATGGTTCGCTTCCCCCTTGGTCCGGATGACACAATGTTGAATATTTCCAAAACAATTTGAAATGTGGACTCGTCAGACCACAGAACACTTTTCCACTTTGCCTCAGTCCATTTTAGATGATCTCGGGCCCATAGAAGTCGGTGGCGTTTCTGGACGTTATTCATAAATGGCTTTCGCTTTGCATAGTAGAGCTTTAACTTGCACTTACATATGTAGTGATGAACTGTATTTAGCGACAGTGGTTTTCTGAAGTGTTCCTGAGCCCATGTGGTGATATCCTTTAGAGATTGATGTCGGTGTTTGATACAGTGCCGTCTGAGGGATCAAAAGTCACGGTCATTCAATGTTGGTTTCCGGCCATGCCACTTACGTGGAGTGATTTCTCCAGATTCTCTGAACATTTTGATGATGTTATGGACCGTAGATGTTGAAATCCCTAAATTTCTTGCAATTACACTTTGAGAAACGTTGTTCTTAAACTGTTTGACTATTTGGTCACACAGTTGTGGACAAAGGGGTGTACCTCGCCCCATCCTTTCTTGTGAAAGACTGAGCAGTTTTTGGGAAGCTGTTTTATACCTAATCATGGCACCCACCTGTTCCCAATTAGCCTGCACACCTGTGGGATGTTCCAAATAAGTGTTTGATGACCATTCCTCAACTTTATCAGTATTTATTGCTACACTTCCCAACGTCTTTGTCACGTGTTGCTGGCATCAAATTCTAAAGTTAATGATTATTTGCAAAAAAAAAAAGTTCATCAGTTTGAACATCAAATATGTTGTCCTTGTAGCATATTCAACTAAATATGGGTTGAAAATGATTTGCAAATCATTGTATTCCGTTTATATTTACATCTAACACAATTTCCCAACTCATATGGAAACAGCGTTTGTACATGTCAGGTAGTGTGTGGCAGGAAGCCAAGATGATAGGCAGGTGGTTTATGGTTTAAAAACAAAAACATTTATTGATAAATCCAGCAAAGCTGAAATGGCAAAAGTCCCAAAAAAAAACCGAGTACAAGACTAGTCAAATCCAAAATGTATGTAGAAACAAAATAGACATTGTCAAAAAGTGTGGCAAAAAGGCCACAAAAAAGTTGCAACAAAGAAACCCCTACAACTAAAACTTACTTGTAGGGGTGTATCAATTGATTGATGTATCAATAGATCAATTTATATTCCCTAAATCAAAGAAAATGGATCTGTGCTCGGCTAGTTGGCCTTTCAGAAGATATATATTGATCTAACATTGATTAAAAAGGTAATTAATAGATTGTATTGATACCAGAAAAGAAAACATTGGCTTTAAGAACTTTAAGCTTTAAGTGTGGATCGTGAGATCGGTGCGGCATCTTCAGTAATGCGTACGCTGTATCAATCTGTTGTAGTGAAGAAGGAGCTGAGCCGGAAGGCAAAGCTCTCAATATACCGGTCGATCTACGTTCCCATCCTCACCTATGGTCATGAGCTTTTGGTTATGACGGAAAGGACAAGATCACAATTACAAGCGGCCGAAATGGGTTTCCTGGGAACGCCTCGGGATCCCCCGGGAGGGGCTGGACGAAGTGGCTGAAGAGAGGGAAGTCTAGGCTTCTCTGCTTAGGCTGCTGTCCCCGCGATGATGGATGGCTTTGAAAACAGCAGACTATACAAAGTCATTTTTAGCACTTTTTAAATAATTAAATTGTATGCGTTGCGAGAAAAGATCCAAGATTCCGCACCCCAGAGGATGACATCACAGAGTTGTCCAAGTCAACCTTTAAATCTTTTCCTACTTCTTGTGTAGAGATTGAAGGGCATACTCTGAAAACTTTTTTTTTCTTTTTCTTTTATGACTGGGTGACCTTAATAAAGCTGAGAAAGAGCAGCAATTTCAAACTTTGGGGATGGTGTGGCGCGGTTGGGAGAGTGGCCGTGCTAGCAACCTGAGAGTTCCTAGTTCAATCCCCACCGTCTACCAACCTAGTCACATCCTTTTGTGTCCTTAAGAAAGACACTTCACCCTTGCTCCTGATGGGTCGTGGTTATGGCCTTGCATGGCAGCTCCCTCCATCAGTGTGCAGAGGTGGTAGTAACGCGATACATTTACTGCGTTACATCTACTTGAGTAACTTTTGGGATGAATTGTACTTCTAAGAGTAGTTTTAATGCAACATACTTTTACTTTTACTTGAGTATATTTATAGAGAAGAAACGCTACTTTTACTCCGCTCCATTTATCTACATTCAGCTTGCTACTCGCTACTGATTTTTATTGATCTGTTAATGCACGCTTTGTTTGGTTTGGTTTGTCAGACAGACCTTCAAAGTAGGATCTATCACATGCCTGCGTTTCACCAATCAAATGCAATCACTGGTGACGTTTGGCTCCGTTTCACGAATCAAACAGAGCCAGATGGTGACACGATTAACAGCACACTTTTTTTTTTATAAACCTTAATCTATACATTTCAACATTTACTAACAGTTGAAAATAATAATCAAAGTACAAAAACAGTACAAAACAGTGTACAAAACAGCGCGAGAGGGTTGTAAATTCAAAGTAACTAAAATAGAATGCAAAAAATATATGCATATAAAATAAACAAAGTGCAAAGCCGTAGGCTCACTCAATCTCAGTAAATAACTTAAATTTGGAACACAGCATCATCGTTTTCACAGCTTTTTGGTTGTTAGAAGTAGAGTGTTTTAATGTCGAGTTCTAAAGCTTTTTTAAAGGCACAAAAAACAGGTCGGGTATTGAGAAACTTACATTTATGAATATAACATTTAGCCAATAGTATAATGAGGTTGCAAAGGTAAAATTCATTTTCACATTTTTTTTCAATACAGTGCAAAACCAAATATATATTATTTCATGTATATTATTTTTTAAGTTGCTTAAGAGATATTCCTGGCTTTGAATTTGTCCATTGCTATTTTTATGTTTTTGGGCAACAGGTTACTCATCAGTTACTCAGTACTTGAGTAGTTTTTTTCAAAACATACTTTTTACTTTTACTCAAGTAAATATTTGGGTGACTACTTACTTTTACTTGAGTAATACATCTCTAAAGTAACAGTACTCTTACTTGAGTGCAATATCTGGCTACTCTACCTACCTCTGTCAGTGTGTGAATGTGTGTGTAAATGTGAAATGCCGCTGCAGACAGGGCAACAGACGACAAAAAGCCGAAACAGAAGTCCTGCAGACGGGCTGAAGCTGAACATAGACTCTGTCCAGCGCATGCTTAGCCTAAGAAGGCTAACTCTTCCAGTAATAATACCGGCAAATATTCAGTATTTGGAAAAATAAGATGAATAGGAGGAACGGCTGCCCTTGTTAAACAAGCATGGTGCACAGACAATAAGATGATTTTAAACTCCCGCTCTGAAAATGTGGAATAGCTGACTTTGGAGTTAAAGCCATTTTATCTTCTCAGATATCTGCAGTGTATAATTATGTTGATTAAAGTTAAAGTATCAATGATTGTCACACATATACTAGATGTGGCGGAATTATTCGCTGCATTTGACCCATCATCCTTGATCACCCCCTGGGAGGTGAAGGGAGCTGTGAGCAGCAGCGGTGCTGCGCCCGGGAATCATTTATGGTGATTTTACCCCCAATTCCAACCCTTAATGCTGAGTGCTAAGCAGGGAGGTAATGGGTTCCATTTTTATAGTCTTTGGTATGACTCGGCCGGGATTTGAACTCACGACCTACCGATCTCAGGGCGGACATTGAGTACATCCCTTCGCTAAGGAGGAGTCTGCATGGAAGGAAACACGTGACATGATTAATGAGCAGGACAATATATATCCGTACGTTGCTGTTATTACCATGCGTGATTTTAACCACGGTAATGTACGGTATTTCCCTTTCTAGTAATAACATGAATATAGGAAACTTCACCGGCAGTGTCCAGTATCAAATTATTTTTTTCAACGCCCCACTATGGACTGGACTTTGACGATATTATGCTAGATCCATTCGACGTCCATTGCACCGGTCCCCCCAGAGAGGGGGTCCTCTCCAAAGTTTCTCATTGTCATCCCACTGGGTTGAGTTTTTCCTCGCTCTGATGTGGGATCTGAACCGAGGATGTCGTTGTGGCTTGTGCAGCCCTTTGAGACACATGTGATTTAGGGCAACATAAATAAACATTGATTGATTGACAGTCACAATGGTTACATGTTTTGGCTAAAAAGTTACTGAATCGATATCAACTCACTGAATTGTTTTGAGTCATTTCGTTCTATAAAAATATAGTCCCTTAATTGTATCGGCAACATCAAATTCTGAATCTTTTTTTATTTTTATTTTTAAAAACACTTAATTTTGGTCTTTATAATATGTATTAATTAGAGATGTCCGATATCCGATATTCCGATGTTGTCCAACTTGTAATTACTGATTACGATATCAACCGATATCGATATATACAGTTGTGGAATAAACACGTTATTATGCCTAATTTTGTTGTGATGCCCCATTGGATGCATTAAACAGAGGAAATAGGTTTTTCAAAATAAATCAACTGAACTTATGGAAAAAAATGCCAACATGGCACTGCCATATTTATTATTGAAGTCACAAAGTGCATTATTTTTTTTAACATGCCTCAAAACAGGAGCTTGGAATTTGGGACATGCTCTCCCTGAGAGAGCATGAGGAGGTTGAGGTGGGTGTGGTTGGGCGGTCGTGGGGTTGAATGGGGAGGGAGGGGGGGTAGCGGAGGTGTATATTGTAGCGTCCTGGAAGAGTTAGTGCTGCAAGGGTTTCCGGTCTATTTGTTCTGTTGTGTTTATGTTGTGTTACGGTGAGGATGTTTTCCCAATATGTGTTTGTCATTCTCGTTTGGTGTGGGTTCACAGTGTGGCGCATATTTGTAACAGTGTTAAAGTTGTTTATACAGCCACCCTCAGTGTGACCTGTATAGCTGTTGACCAAGTCCATCAATCAATTTTCTACCGCTTATTCCCTGTGAGGTCGCGGGGGGTGCTGGTGCCTATCTCAGCTACAATCGGGCGGAAGGCGGTTTACACCTTGGACAAGTCGCCACCTCATCGCAGCTGTTGACCAAGTATGCCTTGTATTCATGCAACTGCTCTATACTTCTCCCTATGTCCGTGTACCACTCCGTACAGCTGCGTTTTAAAAAGTCATACATTTTACTTTTTGAAACCGTTACCGATAATTTCCAATATTACATTATAAAGCATTTATCGGCTGATAATATCAGACAGCCGATATTATCGGACATCTCTAGTAATAATGCTTCTTTGGTAAAACAAACATTGCATTGATATTGCTTTCTAGACCTGTTTGGAAGCCATCTTTTTGTTCCCTTTCCAAACAGCTCATTTTGTTAGATGCAAATTAACCCCTCCTCACCACGCCCCCTCATGCTGAGTCAGCATTCACAGAAATGTTTTGTAGGCTTTTTTTTTTAGCTTTCTTGCTTTTAGTGTGCACTTTGGACATTGAGGCACCAGCTATCTGTTTTGGGTGACTTTCACCACAAAACAACATCCTAGATCAGTCCTACCACGTCCGGCCCGCCAAAGCTTTTCATTTGGCCGGCCGAACATCACCCAAACAGGCTTGATAAAACCATGTAAACTAGGGTTGCTCTTGTATGCAGTACTCCCGCCTCCCCACAGGGGGAAACAGCGCAGCATATGTGTCACAATGGGGCAGCAGTGGGTTGAGTTTGAAAGATGGTGTGAAGTTAGACAGGACCTCTTATGATTTTATTTGACATTTAATACACTTCTTTGTGGCCTAGATAATATTTACTGGATATGTTTAAAGGGGAACATTATCACCAAACCTATGCAAGCGTCAATATATACCTTGATGTTGCAGAAAAAAGACCATGTATTTTTTTAACCAATTTCCGAACTCTAAATGGGTGAATTTTGGCAAATTAAACGCCTTTCTCTTTATCGGTCTTTTAGCGATGACGTCAGAACGTGACGTCACCGAGGTAACACACCCGCCATATTCATTTTCACATTACAAACACCGGGTCTCAGCTCTGTTATTTTCCGTTTTTTTCGACTATTTTTTGGAACCTTGGAGACATCATGCCTCGTCGGTGTGTTGTCGGAGGGTGTAACAACACTAACAGGGAGGGATTCAAGTTGCACCACTGGCAAGAAATCTGCCGCCAGACCCCCATTGAATGTACCAGAGTGTCTTCACATTTGACCGGCAATGCTAAGACAGACATGGCACAGAGATGTATGGATAACCTGCAGATGCATTTGCAACGATTAAGTCAATGAAATCACAAAGGTGAGTTTTGTTGATGTTGTTGACTTGTGTGTTAATCAGACATATTTGGTCACGGCATGACTACCAGCTAATCGATGCTAACATGCTATTTACGCTAGCTGTATGTACATTTGAAACTAGATACCCACATTTAATGCGAAACAAACACTTACCAATCGACGGATTTAAGTTGCTCCAGTGTCACAAGATGTGAAAGTCCTGATCGTTTGGTCTGCACATTTTACCGGCGATGCTAATAAGGCAGCCATGCTATGGGCCACTTCATTAGGTACACCCACGCTATGGCCAAATAGCATCAATAGCTATTCGCTCAATAGCTTCAATTTCTTCTTCAATTTCGTTTTCGCTATCTGCCTCCATACTCCGACCATCTGTTTCAATACATGCTTAATCTGTTGAATCGCTTAAGCCGCTGAAATCCGAGTCTGAATCCGAGCTAATGTCGCTATATCTTGCTGTGGTAACCGCCGTGTTGTTTGTATTGGCAGCCCTGTATGACGTCACAGGGAAATGGATAGTGGTTTCGAAGATAGCGAAAATAAGGCATTTTAAAGCTTTATTTAGGGATATTCCGGGACCAGTAAAATTTTGAAAAAAAATAAAAAAAATACAACAAGTCACTGGGAACTGATTTTTATTGTTTTTAACCCTTTTGAAATTGTGATAATGTTCCCCTTTAAGTGTAGATTTCGCAAAAAAAATTGCTCCACTGTCACGTTTATAAACTGTTTTTTGAGTATTTCTGGAGGCGTTCCCAGATTGCAAATGAAACCACGCCCACCCTCTCCAAAAGTATAAATGTGTCTTTTGAAAATGCACACTGCTAAACAAATGTAATTTTCCCTCAGGGATCAATAAAGTACTATCTAATGTAATACATCTTGAAGAGGAACATCACCACTATTTTTTGTCATGATCCGTTGCTGGAATCATGTTCTGTTTGGTTTTGGACTCCCTCAATTCCTGTTTTGTGCACCCCTGGGTTTGTTTTGGTTGCCATGGGTGCAAATTGGTATCGCCTGCCTCTGATTAGTGTCCGGGATGCTCACCTGCTGCTGGGCACTAATCAGAGAGTTATTTATTCACGTTGCTCGCCACACACTGTCTGGCTTCAGTCTGCAACAGTTTATTTATTCCTGTTTCGTGATTAATGATTCCTGTGCTAGGTTTCATCCTTAGCTTCCTGGTGCGATTGCCATGCATCCCTTTTGTTTGTTTCCTGCATGTTTGTACGAATTATGACAAATAAATCATATCATACCTTCACGCTTTGTCCGGAGTTGTCCGTCTGCATCCTGGGATGCAGAACGACCCCGCAGAAACATGCAACCCCGACGTGACAATTTTGTTCCAAACACGGTGAAAATAGACGTCATGAACAAGATATAAATTCACTCGGTCACAACATTAGGCACACCTGCCCACTCTCAGATCGATACAGAGCTGCATTAAAAAGCTGCTTTTAGCAGCATTTACAGTATGTCACTGCGTGTCTGTGTTATTATGTGCATACTGGGATTAGATGATAAAATAATGTTTTCCTCTACCTTCCCTTATGGTGCTTTAAAGCAAGTAGAAATGTCACAAGGGTGCCGTCTTTTTCCATTGGAGTTTAGTGGCTAATCCAATTGCGCAGTGGTTTATCTTGACAAAACAGTCTAGAGTAAAATGTCATTGAAAAACAAACATCAATCAATCAATCAATGTTTATTTATATAGCCCTAAATCACAAGTGTCTCAAAGGGCTGCAACATGGATATTTTTATTTTATAAAGATCAGAGAAGGCGATAGAGCATGAAACAAGAAGGAATAACACACATTGCCACAGCCTGAACTCCTCCCCCTCTGGCGAATAGCTTATACTAAATGTCTGAATGAGTACATCCATCTCACTGTGTTGTCACACTGTAAAGAAAAAAAAGACTACAAACACAGCTGCTAGAGCAGGGGTCACCAACGCTCAAATAGCAGCACTTACCAGTGAGCTGCCTCTATTTTTTACATTTTATTTATACACTAGCAAGCTGGTCTCGCTTCGCTCGACATTTTTAATTCTAAGAGAAACAAAACTCGAATAGAATTTGAAAATCCAAGAAAATATTTTAAAGACTTGGTCTTCACTTGTTTAGATAAATTCATTTATTTTTTTACTTTGCTTCTTATAACGTTCAGAAAGACAATTTTAGAGAAAAAATACAACCTTAAAAATGATTCTAGGATTTTTAAAGACATATACGTTTTTTACCTTTTAACGTCATTCCTTTTCTTTCCTGACAATTTAAATCAATGTTCAAGTTTTTTTTTAATTGTAAAGAATAATAAATCCATTTTAATTTAATTCTTCATTTTAGCTTCTGTTTTATCGACGAATAATATTTGTGAAATATTTTTTCAAACTTATTATAATTAAAATAAAATAAAAATATTCTGGCAAATCTAGAAAATCTGTATAATCAAATTTAAATCTTATTTCAAAGTCTTTTGAATTTCTTTTAACATTTTTGTTCTGGAAAATCTAGAAAAAATAATGATTTGCCTTTGTTAGAAACATAGCCTGGACCAATTTTTTTTATAAATTCTAGCAAAGTGCAGATTTGATTTCAACCTATTTAAAAGATGTCATCAAAATTCTAAAATTAATCTTAATCAGGAAAAATACTAATGATGTTCCATAAATTCTTTTTAAAAATTTTTTCAAAAAGATTCGAACTAGCTAGTCTTTCTCTTCATTTTTTTCTGTTGAATTTTGATTTTTAAAGAGTTGAAATTTAAGATAAACTATGTTTCAAAATTGTATTTACATTTTTTTCGTGTTTTCTCTTTTTTTAAACCGTTCAATTAGGTGTTTTTTTCATCATTTATTCTCTACAAAAAAACCTTCCGTAAAGGAAAAAAAATGTACGACGCAATGACAGACAGAAATACCCATTTTTTATATCTATATAGATTTATTTATTAAAGGTAAATTGAGCAAATTGGCCATTTATGGCAATTTATTTAAGTGTGTATCAAACTGGTAGCCCTTCGCATTAATCAGTACCCAAGAAGTAGCTCTTGGTTTCAAAAAGGTTGGTGAACCCTGTGCTAGAGGCATCCAAAAACTCTGTGCAAGCTCATACCCAAATGCAAAAACTTTACGATTTGACACTTTTTCATTATTTGATACAAGTATCCAATATTGTAACAGCATTTATAAGTCAAAAAAGAAAAAAACTCATCATAGGTCCCCTTGAGCTAGAAAGTAGAGTCAGGATTGTGGGTCAGAAAAGGTGAAGGGCTGTGAGGAGTGTTTAGGTACCGTTAAATCACTTATGGAGGATCTGAAGAATAGCCAGGAGCAAAATGCTTGATGCAACCATATGTATTCTCTCACCAACTGCCCACAGTCAACCACAGACCTCAGCACTTTTTGTGCTCGAATCATGTGTGCTTCTCGCTTAGCAACTCGTTTTCTGGCTCAATAATTGTGCCACTGACCTCCGTAGACCTCATGTGCTACAATGTTCCAACACTGGACATCTGAACATTGCTCAGTGCTTTAACCTGCATCTCTGTTCCCACTAATAGAAGTGTAAGCAAGTCCATCACGTTTTCTCTGAATTCTGTGGACTGCAGCTTTATTTGGAGCAAATAGTCTGTGCCTTTGGAATAATAAAGGCAATGAGTCACAATGTGATTTACATCCACTGTGAGAAAAACATGGAGAATAGGGGAGCTAATGTGGCTGATAGTGAGTGAGATAGATGCTGATATTGGTGGGCCATACAGAGGAGGGGATGCAAATGCTGGTCTTACAGCTTTGTGCCTGGTAAATAATTACTGTGTAGTCCAAGCAGAGATGTCAGATAAGTCATTGTGAATCAACATCCCCGTATCTTCCCGCGAGTACGCCTCTATTGATTATAATTTCTCCCCGCGCCTTTTTTTTGTTTATCGAGATTGTTTCATCTGCCCGTTTACCACTCGTTAGCAGATGACTTCTTCATCATAAGAAGTATTTCCTCCGGTCTGGTGGTTTTGTATTCATTACTCCTTCCACTTGTTTAGTGTGTTGTAAAATACAATCATACTTTGGTTAGGGGGTGCAATAAAAATCTAATATTCAGGAGGAGTTAGAGGCTCTGAGGAGATCTGAGCCTTGATGAAACATTCTAACTTCCCTTGCTGCTGAAGGGAGATTTATACAATGCAGACATAAGAGCACAACACTCTTGTTATCGGTCTAATCAACCTGCAGACAAAACGTACCGCTTATCGTTGAGTTGTTGCTTACGATATTAAAGGTCTACTGAAACCCACTACTACCGACCACGCAGTCTGATAGTTTATACATCAATGATGAAATATTAACATTGCAACACTTGCCAATACGGCCTTTTTAGTTTAATAAATTGCAATTTTAAATTTCCCGGGAGTTTCTTGTTGAAAACGTCGCGGAATAATAACGTGTACGCGTGACAGCACGGACTGTTAGGAAATATTAGCGCTGCGCACACACACAGCTAAAAGTCGTCTGCTTTATTCGCATAATTACACATTCTGCACATCTGTGTTGCTGAATCTTTTGCAATTTGTTCAATTAATAATGGAGAAGTCAAAGTAGAAAGATGGAGTTGGGAAGCTTTAGCCTTTAGCCACACAAACACACGGTGATTCCTTGTTTAAAATTCCCGGAGGTGAAGCTTTCCTATGGATCAGAGCGGTCAAGCGAACATGGATCCCGACCAAATGTCAACCAGCAGTTTTCGGTGAGAAAATTGTGGTAAAAAGTTGCCACTTACCGAGATCAGCTGAGCTTGTGCCGTCCATAAAGCTGCCGTTGACTTCCATCCGACACTAGCCTCAAGACACCCGTGGACAAACCCCTCCGACTATCAGGTAATATTAAACTCACTAAAACACTAGCAACACAATAGAAAGATAAGGGATATCCCAGAATTATCCTAATAAATGTGTCTAAAAACCTCTGAATCCGTCCCAATGCAATCATTTTTTTTTTTTAACTTGATTTTTTTTTTTCTAGTCCTTCGCTATCAATAACCTCAAACACAAATCTTTCATCCTCGCTCAAATCAATGGGGAAATTGTCGTTTTCTTGGTCCGAATAGTTCTTTTTGTTGGAGGCTCCCATTAAAAACAATGTGAGGATGTGAGGAGCCCTCAACGGGTGACATCATCGTCTGCGACTTCCGGTAAAGGCAAGGCTTTTTTATTAGCGACCAAAAGTTGCGAACTTTATCGTCGATGTTCTCTACTACATCCTTTTAGCAAAAATATGGCAGTATCGCAAAATGATCAAGTATGACACATAGAATGGACCTGCTATCCCTGTTTAAATAACAACATCTCATTTCAGTAGGCCTTTAAAGAAGGCATATATGAAATATACAAGACTTGTGTATGCAGTGCACCTGCATTTTTTGCACATATTATTTGTATATCAATCAATCAGAGTTTATTTATACAGCCCTTAATCACAAATACCTCAAAGGGCTGCACAAGCCTCAATGACATCCTCGGCTCAGATGCCACATCAGGGCAGGAAAAAACTCAACCCATTGGGCGCAATGAGAAAACTTTGGATGGCAGTCCATATTTTTTTGTTGTCCCCTGCCACAAACACATAAATGTATGGGAAACACTGACCACATAAATAACTAAGGACATATCCATCCCATCCATTTTCTACCGCTTATTCCCTTTCGGGGTCGCGGGGGGCACTGGCGCCTATCTCAGCTACAATCGGGCGGAAGGCGAGGTACACCCTGGACAAGTCGCAACCTCATCGCAGGGCCACTAAGGACATATATTGGTCTCAACATTAACATGGACCTTTTTTTTTAAAAGTTATGAAAGAAAAAGTACCGTAAATTCCGGACTACTTTTTTCTCACACTTTAAACTCTGCACCTTATAAAACAACTTAGCTAATTAATTGCTTACTATTATGTACTTTATTAACGGCACTGCAGGTGCTGCATTTTCCTTCCATTTACTGCTTTCAACCGGAAGTAGAGTGCCATCCAGTCTTCTATCCATCCATAGAGTTTCTACTCGTATGGGTTCTTCATGTATCAGCGGGGGTGTATATTGTAGCGTCACGGAATAGTTAGTGCTGCAAGGGGTTCTGGGTATTTGTTCTGTTGTGTTTATGTTGTGTTACAGTGCTGATGTTCTCCCAAAATGTGTTTGTAATTCTTATTCGGTGTGGGTTCACAGTGTGGCGCATATTTGTAACAGTGTTAAAGTTGTTTACACGGCCACCCTCAGTGTGACCTGGATGGCTGTTGACCAAGAATGCGAGGCATTCACTTGTGTGTGTGAAAAGCCGTAGATATTATGTGATTGGGTTGGCACTCAAAGGCAGTGCCTTTAAGGTTTATTGGGGCTCTGTACTTCTCCCTACGGCCGTGTAACACTCCATACAGCGGCGTTTTAAAAAGTAATACATTTTACTTTTTGATATCAATAATTTTAAAGCATTTATCGGCCGATACATCGGCAGTCCGATATTGTTATACTTCTCTAGTTAGGTGCGATTTTTATTTGCTGAAATGATTCAAGAGACAATTTATCTACAACCAAATTCATGCAATCTAAATCCTGCAATCAATTATGCTTAATCCTAAACAAAACTCAAATTGACACTTTTTCCAGATGTTTTTTTCATGTAAAATCTGGATCAGATACAGTTCAGGTTGCCTTCTGACCCTGCATATACACGTGACTATTAGATCAGATATGGTTTGAAGAGGACCATTGGATCATTTACTCTTTTGGCTCATAACAAGTAGGTTTTTATGGAAGCCGTGTTAATACATTTTTAATATTTACCATCACACAATGAATGATAGTGTAATATTGGAGTACGTAGACATTTGCCTGGAGCTTTATCTCATCCCCCCATTGGAACTCATGCATATTTTCTCCCAAACAATTCACACAAGCACATCTCTCCCTACATATAATGTTTAATGTTTTGACTTGCACACTTATTGATTGCACTTTGGTCTGTTTCCCCCCCATCAGCCATCCTTCTCTATAATCTTGCTCTCTCTCCCAGTGTGTTTCTGGATGAAAAATCATATTGAGGTCAATATATTTCACCATATGTCCCTCACCAGAGAATATAAATGTTACTGTCCACCTTGTGACCTGATGATGGGACATAAAGTAACAAATGGAAATATACCAGGACAGCACATTAGAGGGGATACATCTCTCTTAAATGACTGATTGCTGTTTTGTTCAGGAGGAACATGAATGAATTAATCTAGTGGTGCCACGTGCACTGATTTCCTTTTCCTCTTAATTCCTGTCTTGTTTTTATGTCTTTTGAAATAAATTAATGGTTGTATTTTACATCTGCTATTTGTTTCACATGTGGCTTACTTGTCGATGCTCTTTGGGCTTTTTCATCAGTGTTCAACATCTTGTAGAAAGTCTTTATGTGTCCCATCCAAAGAACCATTCTCCTTTTGTTCATGCATAAGAAAGTGTCATGGTGATCCTTTATGACAGTTTTGGACTTAATCGTTACTTCTCTTCTTCAGCTTCCAGCACTCTCTTGTACAAACCCCGTTTCCATATGAGTTGGGAAATTGTGTTGGATGTAAATATAAACGGAATACAATGATTTGCAAATCCTTTTTAACCCATATTCAATTGAATGCATTACAACGGTATTTAATGTTCAAACTCATAAAAACATTTTTTTTTTGCAAGTAATAATTAACTTAGAATTTCATGGCTGCAACATGTGCCAAAGTAGTTGGGAAAGGGCATGTTCACCACTGTGTTACATCACCTTTTCTTTTAACAACACTCAATAAACGTTTGGGAACTGAGGAAACTAATTGTTGAAGCTTTGAAAGTGGAATTATTTCCCATTCTTGTTTTATGTAGAGCTTCAGTCCTTCAACAGTTCGGGGTCTCCGCTGTCGTATTTTACGCTTCATAATGCGCCACACATTTTCGATGGGAGACAGGTGTGGACTGCAGGCGGGCCTAGAAAGTACACGCACTCTTTTTTTACGAAGCCACACTGTTGTAACACTTGTCTTGCTGAAATAAGCAGGGGCGTCCATGATAACGTTGCTTGGATGACAACATATGTTGCTCCAAAACCTGTATGGAACTTTCAGCATCAATGGTGCCTTCACAGATGTGTAAGTTACCCATGCCTTCGGCACTAATACACCCCCATACCATCACAGATGCTGGCTTTTGAACTTTGCGCCTATAACAATTCGAATTGTTATTTTCCTGTTTGTTCTGGAGGACACCACGTCCTCTGTTTCCAAATATAATTTGAAATGTGGACTCGTCAGACCACAGAACACCTTTCCAATTTGCATCAGTCCATTTTGGGTGAGCTCGGGCCCGCGTTTCAGGACATTGTTGAATAATGGGTTTTAACTTGCACTTACAGATGTATCGACCAACTGTAGTTACTGACAGTGGTTTTATGAAGTGTTCCTGAGCCCATGTGGTGATATCCTTTACACACTGATGTCGGTTTTTGATGCAGTATCGCCTGAGGGATCAAAAGTCCGTAATAACGTGTAGTGATTTCTCCAGATACAGTGCATCCTGAAAGTATTTACAACTTTTCACTTTTTCCACATTTTTTATGGTACAGCCATTATTTCAAAATGGAATAAATAATTTTTTGTCCTCAAATTTCTAAACATAATGATAATGTGAAAAGTTTACAGCCTCAATTTTTTTGAATAGGATGCCGCAAGCTTGGCAAACCTATCTTTGGGCAGTTTCACCCATTCCTCTTTGCAGCACCTGTCAAGCTCCATCAGGTTGGATGAGACGTGTTGGTTTTCATTAATGCGTTAATTCCCCAATATTAGTCGGAATATAAATTGCAATGCATCTGAATTGGGCGGAACCTTGCCTTTGTAATGCTTTGGGTACAATGTCCATGGAGCATAGCGTCACATTATGTCTGGGGCTGAGAGCTGAACGCAACCCTCAGGCTTGGCTAATATCAAGTGCATTGGGTGCATCGGCGCAGTACCTTATTAAAAATATAGATCCTCAGAGCTTTAAAACCAACACGGCAAACCACTTTCAGCGGGAAGTCTTCCGCAGACAGCCTCTGGTGGTTTTAATTGATCGCTGTACTGTGAACAAATAAACACTGAAATTAGCATTTGTTTTTGCAAGAGTCCGCAACTACCCTTTTAACAGGATCAATGCCTTCACATGAGCATGTAATACTAGATACTAATAAACAAACCAGAGCTAGGAGACAGACAGCACATTGTTATCAATAGAACTTCTGTCATGTGTTAACTAATCCATTTATGTTCTATTGCTTATCCTGTTAGAGATCTGTGGTACCCAAACAAACATTCCACTCACATTCACAACAATTCAAAGTATCCAATTGACCTAACGTACAAACTCCGTTTCCATATGAGTTGGGAAATTGTGTTAGATGTAAATATAAACGGAATACAATGATTTGCAAATCCTTTTCAGCCCATATTCAGTTAAATATGCTTCAAAGACAACATATTTGATGTTCAAACTGATAAACATTTTTTTTTTTTTTACAAACAATCATTAACTTTAAAATTTAATGCCAGCAACACGTGACAAATAAGTTGGGAAAGGTGTCAATAAATACTGATAAAGTTGAGGAATGCTCATCAAACACTTATTTGGAACATCCCACAGGTGTGCTGGCTAATTGGGAACAGGTGGGTGCCATGATTGGGTATAAAAGCAGCTTCCATGAAATGCTAAGTAAGTCACAAACAAGAATGGGGTGATGGTCACCACTTTGTAAGCAAATTGTCAAACAGTTTTAGAACACCATTTCTTGACGAGCTATTGCAAGGAATTTAGGGATTTTACCATCTACGGTCCGTAAAATCATCAAAAAGTTCAGAGAATCTGGAGAAATCACGGCACGTAAGCGATGATATAACGGACTTTTGATCCCTTAGGCGGTACTGTATCAAAAACCGACATCAGTGTGTAAAGGATATCACCACATGGGCTCAGGAACACTTCATAAAACCACTGTCAGTAACTACAATTGGTCGCTACATCTGTAAGTGCAAGTTTAAACTCTACTATGCAAAGCCAAACCCATTTATCAACAATATCCTGAAACACACCGGCTGGGCCCGAGCTAAGATAGACTGATGCAAAGTGGAAAGGTGTTCTATGGTCTGACGAGTCCACATTTCAAATTATATTCGGAAACAGAGGATGTGGTGTCCTCCAGAATAAAGAGGAAAATAACCATTCGGATTGTTATAGGTGCAAAGTTCAAAAGCCAGCATCTGTGATGGTATGGGGGTGCATTAGTGCCCAAGGCATGGGTAACTTACACATCTGTGAAGGCACCATTAATGCTGAAAAGTCCATACAGGTTTTGGAGTAATATTTGTTGTCATCCTAACAACGTTATCATGGACGCCCCTGCTTATTTCAGCAAGACAAGTGTTACAACAGCGTGGCTTCCTAAAAAAAGAGTGCGGGTACTTTCCTGGACCGCCTGGAGTCCAGACCTGTCTCCCATCAAAAATGTGTGGCGCATTATGAAGCGTAAAATACGACAGCGGAGACCCCGGCCTGTTGAACGACTAAAGCTCTACATAAAACAAAAATGGGAAAAAATTAAACTTTCAAAGCTTCAACAATTAGTTTCCTAAGTTCCCAAACGTTTATTGAGTGTTGTTAAAAGAAAAGGTGATGTAACAGTGGTGAACATGCCCTTTCCCAACTACTTTAGCACGTGCTGAAGCCATGAAATCGTAAGTTAATTATTATTTGCAAAAAAAACAAAGTTTATCACTTTGAACATCAAATATCGTTGTAGTGCATTCAATTGAATATGGGTTGAAAAGGATTTGCAAATCATTGTATTCCGTTTATATTTACATGTAACAAAATATCCCAACTCATATGGAAACGGGGTTTGTACATGTTTAGTATGATGCACTGTATTTGTATGAGCATTTCAACATGTCGATAATGATATTTTACACTAAATTCCATTCTAAAAGTTTGCTCACTTTTTTAAATATCTGAAATGGTATTTACACAAACGACAGTGCTTAATTTAAGGCTTTTAATGAGAATATCTTTACTCCTGAGGCAGGGCGGCGGCGCAGTTGTTAGCGCTCGTGCGTGGATTCTCTCCGGGAACTCCAGCTTCCTCCCACCTCCAAACACAGGCACCTGGGGATAGGCTGATTAGCAACAGTAAATTGGCCCTACATCCAGCACCCCCCACCCCCCGCCACACACACACACACACACACACACAACCACGCGCGCACACACACACACACACACACACACACAACCATGCGCGCACACACACACACACCACCCTCCTGCGACCCCGTGAGGGACAAGTGGGAGAAGACGGATGAATGGATGTTTGCTCCTGAGCTTTTCAGGATGACAGACTGTAATAGAAGAAAGCAGTCAGTAAAACTGATGCTTAGGGGTATTTTTCTCACTTGGCAGGCTTGCTATGGTAAAAGCAAACTATCCCTGTGATAATGAAAGCGGTGTTAAAATGACAGCATAGGGAAATCACAAAACTGTCGTAGTCAAGGTCGGCATCAGAACCGCTATCTCCATCTGTTATGTGTGTTTGCGGAGGAACACTTTTGCAAGTAAAACCTAAAACCTTACGCCATGGAACTTAGTTTATGGATTTCCGTAATTATTGCGAACGTTTTTCTGCCAGATAGACTGTGCCAAACCTCATCTCTGCCACACAGCTGCTGTTTCTACTACACTTTCTGGGAATGACCTAGTCAATTGAACATGGAAATCATTTTCTTTATTGTATCTACTCTGTATTGTACACATTAAACAAAATAGCTACTTAGGGAATGCGTCCCTTGATTGTCGCTTGGTTTTTCTTGGGTAACATTGGAAGAAATCAATTTGAGTTGTTGTGCATATTCCCTTGAGTGTTTTAGGCTGGAGACGGTCGAGGACCCAGCAAGATTCCATGCGTGAGCACAACTAATCAGAATCCTGAAATGGAGAGCTGATTCTTTGTGATAACGACACAATTCATAATATGAATACAATTAAAGACTCTAAATTAAAAGTCCAACCCACAGAACTACTTGAATGCACACAAGAAAGACATTTAATTAATGTGAACGCTGCTCTGGTGAAAATGAATTACCTTGCACACAATATACAATCGGAAATACAGTAATTATTGCGCTAAGTTATAGAAATTGTTGTAATACAACAGAATAGATCATGTAAACTAGGAAGTGAGCATGCCGGTGTGTTGCTCAATGTTTTTATACTACATTACCCAGAAGGGTAAGTGCCATGTACATGAAGTGAAGGTAATATATATATATATATATATATATATATATATATATATATATATATATATATATATATATATATTAGTGTGGGGCAGCATGGCGAAAGAAGGGTTAGTGCGTCTGCCTCACAATAAAAAAGGTCCTGAGTAGTCCTGGGTTCAATCCCGGGCTCGGGATCTTTCTGCGTGGAGTTTGCATGTCCTCCCCGTGACTGCGTGGGTTGCCTCCGGGTACTCCGGCTTCCTCCCACTTTCACAGACATGCACCTGGGGATAGGTTGATTGGCAACACTAAATTGGCCCTAGTGTGTGAATGTGAGTGTAAATGTTGTCTGTCTATCTGCCCTTTGATGAGGTGGCGACTTGTCCAGGGTGCACCCCGCCTTCCACCCGTTTGTAGCTGAGATAGGCACCAGCGCCCCCCGCAACCCCAAAGGGAATAAGCGGTAGGCGGTAGAAATGGATGGATGGACATATAGTGTGTGTGAATGTGAGTGTGAATGTTGTCTGTCTATCTGTGTTGGTCCTGCAATGAGGTGGCGACTTGTCCAGGGTGTACCCCGCCTTCCGCCCGAATGCAGCCGACTCCCCGCGACTCCAAAAGGGACAAGTGGTAGAAAATGGATGGACATATACAGTCTTTGTCAAACGTTTGCATACACTTGTAAAGAACATAATGTCATGGCTGTCTTGAGTTTACAATAATTTCTACAACCCTTTTTTCTGTGATAGAGTGATTGGAGCACACACTTGTTGGTCACAAAAACATTCAAAAAGTTTTTTGTTTTTTTTATGGGTCTACTGAAAATGTGACCAAATCTGCTGGGTCAAAAGTATACAAACAGCAATGTTAATATTTGGTTACATGTCCCTCGGCAAGTTTCACTGCAATAAGGCACTTTTGGTAGCCATCCACAAGCTTCTGGTAGAATTTTTGACCACTCCTTTTGACAAAAGTGGTGCAGTTAAGCTAAATTTGTTGGTTTTCTGACATGGACTTATTTCTTCAACTTTGTCCACACGGTTAAGTCAGGACTTTGGGAAGGCCATTCTAAAACCTGAATTCTAGCCTGAATTAGCCATTCCTTTACCACTTTTGACGTGTGTTCGGTGTCATTGTCCTGTTGGAACACCCCATTGCGCCCAAGACCCAACCTCCGGGCCAAATAACGATGTGTTTAAAGCAGAAAACATAAAACTTCAAGTTTTAAGTTTAACGTGGGTCGAGAAGGAGGAACCACATTCACCTTTCAGCTCTTGCTTGGCCCCGGTATAAGCCGCTTGCCTGCCTGACGGAATTGCTATTGTGACATCCAGTGGAAACATTTAGAACAGCAGTTTCTTTTGTTAAAAAAAAAAAAGATAAATTAAAAAAACAGCTCATTTAATACTTGCAAACTTGTCACACGGGCCGGATAAAACCGTAAGTTTGACACCCCTGATTTAGAGAAAACTCGTTTTTTCCTTTCAACTGGTACTTTAAGTCGGCCCTCAATAAAGTTATCCTTCCCAATTTGGAATTTGACCTTGCCCTTTCTCAAGCTGCGGTGTTTTATTGCTCCTTAACCTTTAACCCAGTGGTTCTTAACCCGGGTTCGATCGAACCCGAGGGGTTCGGTGAGTCTGCCTCAGGGGTTCGGCGGAGCTTCCACCGCGGAGGTCAAGACACACCCAACTCATTGTGTAAATAAAAACTTCTCCCTATCACTGTTATGAATACCCCCAAACAATGTTCCCTCTAATTTTCCATCTGATTTTCAGGTGTGTAATTTGTTGTGAGTTCATGCACTGTGTTGGTTTTGTTCTTTGAACAAGGTGATGTTCATGCACGGTTCATTTTGTGCACCAGTAAAAAAGAACATAACTTTGTCTTGAATTTGAAAAAAAATAGCATTTTGTTTTTCACTAAAAAAGGGTTCGGTGAAAGCGCATATGAAACTGCTGGGGTTTGGTACCTCCAACAGGGTTAAGAACCACTGCTTTAACCATTAGAACTCCCATCAGTACCAATTAGATGTTGTACTCCTTCAGTCCATCTTCAACATGTGTGTAGTGTGTGTGTTGTGATGTGATGAAATGCTTGAGGTGTGAATACCACAAGGCGATGTAGTAAGAAACCCTGCTGGAGGCAAATGTGTCTGAGCAGACACTGCATCAGGAGGAGCACAACTCTTTTTTAAGTATGCTGAAAGTTTGGAACTAAAACGTTCCTTAATTACTTCTAGCCCAGGGGTCGGCAACCTTTACCACTCTAAGAGCCATTTTGACCCGTTTCACAAAATAAAGAAGACAATGGAAGCCAACCATAATCGCAAATATCTGCTGATGGTCACCCAGGTAACAATAATAACGGTGTGCTATGAAGCCATTACCGTCTTCTACAACATATGCTATCAGTAACATGTTGTATGTGGCTTCCGCAGATACACGTGCACGACTGCAAGGCATACTTGTTCAACAGCCATACAGGTTACACTGAAGTTTGGGATATAAACAACTTTAACACTCTTACTAATATGCACCACACTGTGAACCCACACCAAACAAGAATGACAAACACATTTCAAGAGAACATCGGCACTGTAACACATTATAAACGCAACATAACAATTACCCATAATCCCATGCATCCTGACTATATTATAGACCCCGCGAGAAACATCATTTTTCATAATAATTGGACGGTAAACCAAAAAGAGACATTTATTCTTAATAACTGCGATGAGGTAGCGACCTAATAGCTGACGTGTTTGGACATCCTGGGATGTTCAATGCATAAAACAATTTTGGTTGGATAGTGATCAGTGAATGATGCGATTATTTAGTAGAAATAGCGTCTCTCAAACGCTATAAAAAGGCAGGAGCGGTGATCATCAACAATCACTTTATTGATACCCTATGATCAACAAGAATGTAGCGTGCTTGATAACCAAAACATTTAGTCAATTTTCATTTTGATTTTATTGACTGTGATGAGTTGGCGACTTGTCCAGGGTGTACGCCGCCTTCCGCCCGATTGTAGCTGAGATAGGCTCCAGCGCCCCGCGTGACCCCGAAGGGAACTACTGGTAGAAAGTGGATGGATGAAATGACCGTAGAATTGTCATGATCCGTTACCCGGGTCATGGCGTGGTTTATGTTTAGTAGCTTGTTTCCCATGTTTTAGTCTGTTTCCTGCCTCCTTTTGTTTACTGTTGGTTTCCATGGCCACTAATTCTCTACACCTGCCCTTGTTTAGTAAGTTTTCAGTCACCCAGCACAAATTGCCGGGGCAATGTTGGCTTTCGCGACATTTACGTTACTTCTTTTTTTCCCCCCACGCCTATTGTTTTTCCGTACTCTAGAATTCCTAGCTGTTCACCCTTGGTGACAATTTGATTTTTTACTCCACGGTCGTTTAGCGTCTGAGCCTTTTTTGTATTTTGTGTCCTGCCTAAAATAATTAAAACTCAATCCTATGTGCACGCTGCTCCTGTTTGTCTTTTTGCATTGGAGGGAACATGACCATCGCAGCCATGTAACAAGAATAAGCACACAGCTGGTTGGGGAGTCAAATGGTAAATGGTTTATACTTGTATAGCACTTTTCTACATTCAAGGTACTCAAAGCGCTTTGACATTATTTCCACATTCACCCATTCACACACAGATGGCGGGAGCTGCCATGCAAGGCGCTCACCACGACCCATCAGGAGCAAGGGCAGAGCGTCTTGCTCAAGGACACAACGGACGTGACTAAGTTGGTAGAAGCTGGGGATCGAACCAGGAACCCTAAGGATGCTGGTACGCCACTCTCCCTAGTGTAAAAACCTGGATCTTACTGGTTAAGTATGAGTGCGTGTGTTAGTGCTGCTGAGAAGGAGCGAGCAGGTGCTGTTGACATGACAGATGACAGAGTTGTTTTTTTTCCTGGTTTGTGCAGCAGGCTGTGACCAGTGTTGTGAGATAAGTTGTTGTTTTTTACAAAAGTTGTTGGGATAATTACGGCTGGCATTAAACAGTTTTGCTCAATAAAGTGATCGATGGAATTCCCGTCCTCCTTAAAGAGTCTATCAAACATAACAGTAATTGAACAGTGTTGACAAATGATCTGTTGTGTCTGCTTGTTGTCACCTGTCACCCGCAACTTCATTGCAAAATCATACAGAATAACATATCTGTATTATATATATTCAATCCGGTTTCAGGGCAAATCACTCTACGGAGACAGCCCTCACAAAAATGACTAATGATCTATTGCTAACGATAGATTCTGATGCGTCATCTATATTGCTGCTCCTCGATCTTAGCGCTGCTTTTGATATCGTCGATCATAATATTTTATTATAGCGTATCAAAACATGAATTGGTATGTCAGACTTAGCCCTGTTTTGGTTTAACTCTTGTCTTACTGACAGGATGCAGTGCTTTTACTGTAACAGTGTGACCTCGGACTATGTTAAGGTAATGTGTGGAGTTCCCCAGGGTTCGGTCCTTGGCCCTGCACTCTTCAGTATCTACATGCTGCCGCTGGGTGACATCATACGCAAATACGGTGTTAGCTTTCACTGTTATGCTGATGACACCCAACTCTACATGCCCCTAAAGCTGACCAACACGCCGGATTGTAGTCAGCTGGAGGCGTGTCTTAATGAAATTAAACATTGGACGGGACTCTCGCTGCTGTGTTGGAACTGCTTTGAACTTGGACCCGCTTTGGACCGGACTCTCGCGGCTGTGTTGGATCCACTATGGATTGAAATTTCACAGTATCATGTTAGACCCGTTCTACATCCATTGCTTTCGGTCCCCTAGAGGAGGGGGGGGGGGGTATTGCCCACATATGTGGTCCTCTCTAAGGTTCCTAATAGTCATCATTGTCACCGACGTCCCACTGGGTGTGAGTTTTTCTTGCCCTTATGTGGGCCTACCAGCAAGACACTTCACCCTTGCTCCTGATGGGTGCTGGTTAGCGCCTTGCATGGCAGCTCCCTCCATCAATGTGTGAATGTGTGTGTGAATGGGTAAATGTGGAAGTAGTGTCAAAGCGCTTTGAGTACCTTGAAGGTAGAAAAGCACTATACAAGTACAACCCATTTATTTATTTATTTATTTATTTATTTATTTATTTATTTACCGAGGATGTCATAGTGGTTTGTGTTGTGGATTGATTGATTGATTGATGTCCACTAACTTTTTGCAACTCAACGCCAAAAAAACGGAAATGCTGATTATCGTTCCTGCTAGACACCGACCTCTATTTAATAATACAACTTTAATATTTGACAAGCAAACAATTAAACAAGGCGACTCGGTAAAGAATCTGGGTATTATCTTCGACCCAACTCTCTCCTTTGAGCCACACATTAAAAGCGTTACTAAAACGGCCTTCTTTCATCTCCGTAATATCGCTAAAATTCGCTCCATTTTGTCCACTAAAGACGCTGAGATCATTATCAATGCGTTTGTTACGTCTCGTCTCCATTACTGTAACGTATTATTTTCAGGTCTCCCCACGTCTAGCATTAAATGATTACAGTTGGTACCAAATGCGGCTGCTAGACTTTTGACAAAAACAAGAAAATTTTATCATATTACGCCTGTACTGGCTCACCTGCACTGGCTTCCTGTGCACTTAAGATCTGACTTTAAGGTTTTAGTACTTACGTATAAAATACTACACGGTCTAGCTCCAGCCTATTTTGCCGATTGTATTGTACCATATGTCCCGGCAAGAAATCTGCGTTCAAAAAACTCTGGCTTATTAGTGATTCCCAAAGCCCGGGCTCCAGTACTCTGGAATGCCCTCTTGGTAACAGTTTGAGATGCCACCTCAGTAGAAGCATTTAAGTCTCACCTTAAAACTCATTTGTATACTCTAGCCTTCAAATAGACCCCCTTTTTAGACCAGTTGATCTGCCGTTTCTTTTTTTTTTCCTCCTCTGTCCGACTCTCACTTGTGGAGGGGGTCCGGTCCGATGGCCATGGATGAAGTACTGCCTGTCCTGAGTCGGGACCCAGGATGGACCACTCGTCCAGAATCGGGACCCAGGATGGACCGCTCGCCTGTCTGTCGGCTGGGGACATCTCTGCGCTGCTGATCCGCCTCCGCTTGGGATGGTTTCCTATTGGCTCCACTGTGGACGGGACTCTCGCTGCTGTGTTGGATCCACTATGGATTGAACTTTCACAGTATCATGTTAGACCCGCTCGACATCCATTGCTTTCGGTCCCCTAGAGGGTGGGGGGTTGCCCACATATGCAGTCCTCTCCAAGGTTTCTCATAGTCATCATTGTCACCGACGTCCCACTGGGTATGAGTTTTCCTTGCCCTTACGTGGGCCCTACCGAGGATGTCGTAGTGGTTTTTGTTGTGGTTTGTGCAGCCCTTTGAGACACTAGTGATTTAGGGCTATATAAATAATCATTGATTGATTGATTGATGGTTTATTTTCTTTAGAGTTCAAATGGGACTTAATTTCGTGCGCGGCAAAGATATGCTGTGCCCAGAGGACGCGTGAGCAATGCACAATTGATGGGCCCTTTGCGAGCAGGACTTGATTAGAATGTTAATACGTTTCAAACTACCAAGTACTTTTCTATCGAAACATTTTAATTATCAACCTTATTTAACAACGCAGCATGTTTTATTTAATATATCAAGGACAAAACAAACAGAATTTGCCCCCCCCCCCCCCCCACCGTTGTTTATTCAACTTACACCTCATTGGGGAGCTTCAGGATTCGCGTCTAATCAAAGTGAGTGCAGCGTTTCATCCCCGACTTTCACTGCTCACTCTGTTTGTATCAAATCACTGGAGTGTGAATCCATCAACTGGTCCGCTGGCTCCCCTGGGATCTCATCAGTCATAACCAAGTAACAAACCGGAAAAAAGGAGAGTGCCACAAGTTCGTTTGCTCCTTTGCCTTAGATTTGACCTCCATCGGTCATCTCTCTCTGTCATCCTCTCTGACATTTCCGTCTCTTTAGCCCCTGTCTCCTTCTTATCAAATCAGTCATGTGACTCTCCTGGCTTCTCCACCTCCTCTCTACATGCTCCTGGCTGGAACAAATCATGTCCCCCTTTGCCTCTCTGCTTGAAATTTAGATGAGCCGGGTGTCAGGAGTGCTTATTGTCCAGAGCCAAGTGGCATCTCATTTAATTCCATAGGATGCAAGAGAGGAGAAGAGGGAATATGTTACCGTGTCACGCTCGGATGGGCTGCTGGTGCAGGCGAGAGGAAAGTAATGGCCGCGGCGGCCGTAAATGACATCTCTGCTGTATGACCGAATTGTATTAGTCATTGTGAAGAAGGAGGAATGTGACAGGAATGTCAGCCGCATATGGCTGTCATAATGGGAAGTACGGTTTACTCAAACTTTAGATGAAATGTGAAAAAAACATATATTTCATACATCTTTGTGACAGGATTGACTCAGAAAAAAAAAACAATTAATATTGTCAATGGTCTTAGTATTATTTTTTTATGTACAAACCCCGTTTCCATATGAGTTAGGAAATTGTGTTGGATGTAAATATAAATGGAATAGAATGATTTGAAAATCCTTTTCAACCCATATTCAGTTGAATATGCTACAAAGACAAGATATTTGATGTTCAAACTCATAAACTTTATTATTTTTTGCAAATAATAATTAACTTAGAAATTCATGGCTGCAACATGTGCCAAAGTAGTTGGGAAAAGTCATGTTCACCACTGTGTTTCATCTCCTTTTTTTAACAACACTCAATAAACCTTTGGGAACTGAGGACACACATTTTTGAAGCTTTTCAGGTGGAATTCTTTCCCATTCTTGTTTTATGTACAGCTTAAGTTGTTCAAAAGTTCGGGTTCTCCATTGTGGTATTTTACGCTTCATAATGCGCCACACATTTTCAATGGGAGACAGGTCTGGACTACAGGCACTATGAAGCCACGCTGTTGTAACACGTGACTTGACGTCCATGATAACGTTGCTTTGATGGCAACATATGTTGCTCCAAAACCTGTATGTACCTTTCAGCATTAATGGTGCCTTCACACATGTGTAAGTTACCCATGCCTTGGCCACTAATACGCCCTCATACCATCATATAGACTGGCTTTTGAACTTTGCACCTAGAACAGTCCTGATGGTTCTTTTCCTCTTTGGTCCGGAGGACACAACGTTCATCGTTTCCAAAAAACAATTTCAAATGTGGACTCGTCAGACCACAGAACACTTTTCCACTTTGCATCAGTCCATCTTAGATGAGCTCGGGCCCAGAGAAGCCGGCGGCGTTTCTGCGTGTTGTTGATAAATGGCTTTGGCTTTGCATAGTAGAGCTTTAACTTGCACTTACAGGTGTAGCGACAAACTGTAGTTACTGACAGTGGTTTTCTGAAGTGTTCCTGAGCCCATGTAGTGATATCCTTTACACACTGATGTTGCTTTTTGATGCAGTACCGCCTGAGGGAACGAACGTCCGTTATATCATCGCTTATGTTCAGTGATTTCTCCAGATTCTTTGAACCTTTTGATGGTATTACGGACCGTATATGGTGAAATTCCTTAATTCCTTGCAATAGACCGTTGAGAAATGTTGTTCTTAAACTGTTTGACTATTTGCTCACGCATTTGTTCACAAAGTGGTAACCTTCGCCCCGTCCTTGTTTGTAAATGACTGAGCATTTCACGGAAGCTGCTTTTATACCCAATCATAGCACCCCCCTGTT
Source organism: Nerophis ophidion (assembly GCF_033978795.1). Taxonomy (NCBI): domain Eukaryota; kingdom Metazoa; phylum Chordata; class Actinopteri; order Syngnathiformes; family Syngnathidae; genus Nerophis; species Nerophis ophidion. The sequence goes on along the minus strand of NC_084615.1, from coordinate 67,636,538 downwards.
CCCAATTAGCCTGCACACCTGTGGGATGTTCCAAATAAGTGTCTGATGAGCATTCCTCAACTTTATCAGTATTTATTGCCACCTTTCCCAACTTTTTTGTCACATGTTGCTGGCATCAAATTCTAAAGTTAATGATTATTTGCAAAAGAAAAAAACCCACATCTGCGGTCCTTTCCAAGGTTTTTCATAGTTATCCATATTGACGTCCCACTGGGTTGTGAGTATTTCCTTGCCCTTTTGTGGGCTCTGAACCAAAGATGTCGTTGTGGCTTGTCCTGCACTTTGAGGCATTTGTAATTTAGGGCTATATAAATAAACATTGATTGATTGATTGATTGATAACCTATTTAATGTGGCTTCATTAACAATGTGTAAAGGGTTACAAATATAGACATTGATGGACAGACGTGTCACACGGTGGACTAGTGATTAGTAAAACAACTAAATTCTATGTTAAAACATGTGCAGTCTGCATTTTCCCCACTATTTGAGAAGCACTGGGCTCATTGGACGCTTTTGATTGTCAATAGGACTGTCCCCAGCCTATTGCACAAAGTCAACTATTCTCCCCGTGACTGTGTGGGTTCCCTCCGGGTACTCCGGTTTTCCTCCCACTTCCGAAGACATACACCTTGATTGGTTGATTGGCAACACTAAGTTGGCCCTAGTGTGTGAATGTTGTCTATCTGTGTTGGCCCTGGGATGAGGTGGCGACTTGTCCAGGGTGTACACCGCCTACCGCCCGAATGCAGCTGAGATAGGCTCCAGGACCCCCCGTGGCCCCCAAAGGCACAAGCGGTAAAAAATGAATGGCTGGAAACTAGGATTAGCTCACCTTCACCTTAACAAAAATGGACGGATGGATGGCGTCTCCCCCTGCCTCTAGAGAAGGTAATGTAACCTTTGTAAACAGGACTTTCAAACCAAGGATGGCAAGCCACGCAGTTGTAAACAGTTTACAAACATTTATTTAATCCCCAAAGTGTCAACACCATGGAAACCAAGCACCAAAATTTCAGTAGATGTTTGGTGATGCATGGAGACCTGAGCTCCTGCTCAGGACAGAGAACCCCCCCTGGCAGTGACAGACAGCAGACTTTCAGAAAAATTAAATTTTTACACTTAAATCGGGGATCTCAAACACGCGGCCCGCAGGCCAATAGCGGCTCGCACCTCAATGTGAAAACTTAATGTTGGTGTGGGCCGCAAGTTTTATATGGATGGCGCTTATAGCGTCATAATTGTATACCCTCAATTTTTCCAGAATATTTCCAATTTTCAGTGCCCCTCTAGGGGTATCCATTCTCCCAAATTTCACTCGAGCAACAGTATTGAAGGGGCACCATAGAGGTACTGCCTTTGGCGTCCTCTACTACCTGTACAAAAAGCATGCCAGCCCAGTCACATGTTGTAATTGGCCTCTGTAGACGCAGTAGGCGACTGCAAGACATAGTTGATCAACAGACACACAGGTCACACTGAAGGTGGCCGTATAAATAACTTTAACACTGTTACAAATATGTGCCACACTGTGAACCCACACCAAACAAGAATGACAAACACATTTTGGGAGAACATCCACACCGTAACACAATATAAACACAACAGAACAAATACCCAGAATTGTTGTTTGGTGTGGGTTCACAGTGTGGCGCACATTTGTAACAGTGATAAAGTTGTTTATACGGCCACCCTCAGTGTGACCTTTATGGCTGTTGATCAAGTATGTCTTGCAGTCACACTGCAATACATACAACATATAACTGGTCCGGCACATTGCTTGTATGGTGAAGAAGCGGACGCTAAAGACACTGCCAGCCCAGCACGCCCCTGATATTGTTGTCCGAGTGAAAATCGGGAGAATGATTGCCCCGGAAGATTGTTGTGAGGGGTAATGAAATCCCGGAAAGATCGCGAGAGTTGGGAAGTATGTTGCTAGAGCGGGAAAGCCATTCAAAGAAGGTGAATTCGTTAAAAAGTGCATGTTAGACTTTTTTAAGAAATATTTTCTTGCGGCCCAGCCTCACCCAGTTTCTGCATCCAGTGGCCCCCCGGTAAATTGAGTTTGAGGCCCCTGACTTAAATAGACCGTAGCCCCTCCCACTAACTGGGACCAATTTGATGAGGGAATTAAGAACGCTGTGCTTTGGTAAATACACCATGAATAAACCATCACAAGTCTAAAGTATTCACATAGTACATTTGAGCTTGTAGATCAGTCATTTTTGCTACAGTATATTCAGCCTTGGAGAACATCACTTTTAAATGTCCAGTGTCCTTATGTAACACCCAGCTTTTGAGAACCATGGTTTGGCCCAAATTGGGCCTAATCAGTGAGGGCAGATGTGTCCACTTATATAAAGCCCTCAGCCCACCCTGACTCCTTTATCCACCAGTTCAGAGCCATGGTGAGTGAGAGGATGTGAGTTATTTGTTGAGTGCATGCTTTTCACTGACTAATTGGATTGAATGTTTGTTGTTTGTCCATGTTGTGCCTCCTAACAAATGTGCACGGTTTGAGAGGAAGTTTAAGGGCAAACCGTGTCAGTGGGAGGGTCAAACTGTCACAGATGGACAGAGACAGGCAACTTTTCAAGTCTTTGCGCTCTCCTAGCCTGCACAAACTTACTTTCAATAGGAAGGTGATTCATATGGCCCCAGTAGTCGGGTTTACGTGACACGTGACGTGACAAATTGGCAGTAGCGTGTTGAAGTAGGGTGGAGTGTCATCTCCGGGTTGGGGAGGAGACCCTGACCCAAGTGAAGGAGTTCAAGTACCTAGGAGTCTTGGATCGTGAGATCGACAGGCGGATCTGTGCGGCTTCTTCAGTAATGCGGACGTTGTACCGATCCGTTGTGGTGAAGAAGGAGATGAGCTGGAAGGCAAAGCTCTCAATTTACCGGTCGATCTACGTTCTCATCCTCACCTATGGTCATGAGCTTTGGGTTATGACCGAAAGGATAAGATCACGGGTACAAGCGGCCGAAATGAGTTTCCTCCGCCGGGTGGCGGAGGAAACCTTAGAGATAGGGTGATCTGTCATCCGGGAGGAACTCAAAGTAAAGCCGCTGCTCCTCATCGAGAGGAGCCAGATGAGGTGGTTCGGGCATCTGGTTAGGATGCCACCCGAACGCCTCCAGAGGGAGGTATTTAGGGCACGTCCAGCCGGTAGGAGGCCACTGGGAAGACCCAGGACACGTTGGGAAGACTACGTCTCCCGGCTGGCCTGGGAACGCCTCGGGAACCTCCGGGAAGAGCTAGACGTAGTGGCTGGGGAGAGGGAAGTCTGGGCTTCCCTGCTTAGGCTGGATAAGCGGAAGAATATGGGTGGATGGATGGATGGATGGTGTTGAATATCTTAAGATGTGTTTTGTGGCAATTCCAACTTTGACCACAGTGTCAGTTGCTGTCATCATCATCATCATTTCTTTGTATTCCTTTTCATGAAAATGCATATATAACCCACGTACAGTTGACACTTTCATTGTTTTTTGTTTCTTCTACATTTCAGAGGTCCAGAAAGGATCAGATGGAAGAATAATATTCTTATATTTATCTGCCCCCTTTTTAACACAAATTATTTGGATGACTTTATCACTGTTCCCTCCACCAACACACGTCCAATAAAAATCCAAAATCAGTTTGATATAATTCCAGTTGTCTCTTTTGGTAACTCTTTTTAAATTCAAAAGTACTGTATTCTTGCAACTTTTTAAGTCTTTCTTTCGAGAATTCCGGGCTTTCACACCAGCAACAGACAAGTGCATTTGTTTCAAATTTGTTCGCACTCTTAGATGTTTAAAGCCATACGGCCTTCTGCGGTTCTCATCTTCAGACGTGAACACAAATAACTTTTGTAAGTCCTTCGGAAGTTGCCCACATATGCGGTCCTCTCCAAGGTTTCTCATAGTCATCATTGTCACTGTCACAGACGTCCCACTGGGTGTGACTTTTTCCTTGCCCTTATGTGGGCTCCGTACCGAGGATTTTGTTGTGGTTTGTGCATCCCTTTGAGACACTTGTGAGTTAGGGCTCTATAAATAAACATTGATTGATTCATTGATTAAACCCACGCAGTCACGGGGAGAACATGCAAACTCCCCACAGAAAGATCCCGAGCCCGGGATGGAACTCAGGACCTTCGTATTGTGAGGCAGATGCACTAACCCCTCTACCACCGTGCTGCCCAATCAGGAAACACCCTGCAGGAAATTGGGCTTCAGTTCTGTAAAAGACATCACACCAAGATGGCCGGCATATCAAGCCTGGCGGTGGAAAGAGGATGTTCCAAGTACAGTCAGTTCTCTACTCATTATTCAAAAATTAATTGATATTATGGGAAATGACTGCCAGATTCATTTTAGGGAGAAAAAAATTACATAAGGAAAACTTGTTAGTGAAATTTCGGTTATCTGGACGCTACGGGTTCTTTAATCAAAGCCAATAGTGAGGCCAGTTTAATCTTAGCTGTCTACCGGGAGCATTATTGCGCTCTCTGCCTTAGTGTGTCTGCATGAGGGAACCAGTCTCAAGAGATGTACTGGACTCATGTTACCTGTCGAGGATTTTTTTCCTGCAGCAAATTCATGAGTAAACGCCCTTGAGCGGAGACTCCTCCGCCCACACACATGCTAGTCCATGCGCACGTCTTCTCTCCTGTTTTGCCACAGGGACGAGAGCACATTTTAGTATGCACCAGTTAATGTACTCAACAATTGGTGAAAAGCTCCACGGGAAGATAACGATTCAGACGAAGGTGTCTCTTAGTCCGGCCAGCAAACATTAGCATGGCAGTACAGTCGGGCTAAATAGATGAACAGTTGCTACTTGGATCTGTAACGACTTCAGAGGGAATTTCTGCTAAACAGCCAATTATTGGATAACAGATGACGCAAGCCACTGTCAAAGCTCTCATGTGCTTTTGTAGGCACGGTCTGCTTTAAGTCGTGATGAATGGATGAAGACCTCAACAAATTAACATTCAATTGCCGACTCCCACATTTGTGTGCATGATGCACATTTCTTGTCTTGTGTGATGCATTATCCCGGCCTACTCTTTTTGCCTTCTCAGGAATGTTTCTATGGAGGCTTTGTTTGGATCTTTTCAATGTATATTGTTGGCTGAAATTATTGCGAATACACATTAAAAGATCTGCTCAGTGGCCTTGTGGTTAGAGTGTCTGCCCGGAGACTGGAAGGTTGTGAGTTCAAAGCCCGGCCCACTCATACCAAATACTATAAAAATGGGACCCATTACCTCCCTGCTTGGCACTCAGCATCAAGGGTTGGAATTCGGGGTTAAATCACCAAATGATTACCGAGCATGGCCACCACTGCTGCTCACTGCTCCCCTCACCTCCCAGGGGATGAACATGGGGATGACGCTGTATCGATCCGTTGTGGTGAAGAAGGAGCTGAGCCAGAATGCAAAGCTCTCAATTTACCGGTCGATCTACATTCCCATTCTCACCTATGGTCATGAGCTTTGGGTGATGACCGAAAGGACGAGATCACGGGTACAAGCGGCTGAAATGAGTTTCCTCCGCCGGGTGGCGGGGTTCTCCCTTAGAGATAGGGTGACAAGCTCTGCCATCCAGGAGGAACTCAAAGTAAAGCCGCTGCTCCTCCACATTGAGAGGAGCCAGATGAGGTGGTTCGAGCATCTGGTCAGGATGCCACCCAAACGCCTCCCTTGGGAGTTGTTTCGGGCACGTCCAACTGGTAGGAGGCCACGGAGAAGACCCAGGACACGTTGGGAAGACTATGTCTCCCGGCGGGCCTGGGGACGCCTCAGGATTCCCCGGGAAAAGCTGGACAAAGTGGCAGGGAGAGGAGAGTCTGGGCTTCTCTGCTTAGGCAGCTGCCCCCGTGACCCGACCTCGAATAAGCGGAAGAAGATGGATGGATATATAACTTATTTTCCCCCACCAAGAAAAAAATCATACTTACCATAAACAAGCATTAACACTTTCAGATCCAACTGGTTAAAGAAAGACGGTCTTTTCTGTGGCCAATCGCTGTGGTGAATCATTGAATCAGCGCTACATTGATCATGACTTATACTCAGGATTGATTGAACTAAATCAGATCAGCTTTTCTGGAACCTGACACGCAGAGTTTATTTTCTCAGGGTAAATCAACTCATTGGGACTTCACGGTGGCAGAGGGGTTAGTGCGTCTGCCTCACAATACGAAGGTCCTGCAGTCCTGGGTTCAAATCCAGGCTCGGGATCTTTCTGTGTGGAGTTTGCATGTTCTCCCCGTGAATGCGTGGGTTCCCTCCGGGTACTCCGGCTTCCTCCCACTTCCAAAGACATGCACCTGGGGATAGGTTGATTGGCAACACTAAATTGGCCCTAGTGTGTGAATGTGAGTGTGAATGTTGTCTGTCTATCTGTGTTGGCCTGCGATGAGATGGCGACTTGTCCAGGGTGTACCCCGCCTTCCGCCCGATTGTAGCTGAGATAGGCGCCAGCGCCCCCCGCGACCCCAAAAGGGAATAAGCGGTAGAAAATGGATGGATAAATCAACTCAAACTTCAGGTTTAGACTCAGGGTTTGTTGAACCTACATGGAATAGGATAGGATAAGACTGTATGTATCTCTCAACTGGGAAACTCTGGTAGCGGTGCAGATTTACAGATGTTCAGCGCAGTCTGGACGGATCACACGCTCACATCAACACTAGAAATGTGTGGGAAAATGTTATAGAGTTCTAAATAAGAGAAACACGCCTCATTAATTTCCATGTCTGGCACCAATGCTGTCAAAGTCATTATTAAAGTGTCTGGTTTAATGACTAATGGGACTAATGTCCCTCAATGAAGCTCAGCGGTACCAACATATTATCTAAAAGTCACATATACCACCAACTGACTGGCTTTGTGACAAAAAACATTTTTTTTTATTCCTGTGTGGTTTCATCCTCATTATTGTTAACATTTCATGTCAGCAGGGGCCGCTGTTTCCTCACATGATGCATTGACTTTGGTCACTTGCTCATATACAGAGGGCAGAGGTACATTTGAATTATGTATAGAAGAAAAACTACTATGACAATTGGATGTTTTTATAGGTTTTCCCACATATTTGTTCTAGCTTGTATTATTTTTTCTCTCTACTCCTTCTGCATAATTTTTGACATTTCATTAAAGCAGCCTTAGATCGACAAAATGCTCTGCATGGTACGTACCTCTTTGGAAGTATTTGACGGTGCCAGGCACAGCATAAGCAACACGGTCATGCACTGCAAGTTTTAAATGATTGATCTCCCAACGCAACATGCTTAGGATGATGGAAACAAATAATTAAAACCTCAGTCATCTCTCCTACAAAGAGAATCTCATATTTCCAAACCAAACAATGATAATCAATCATTTAGATGTCCCTTTGTGCCATATGATCTCATCATTTTATCCCCAAGTCATAATATATTTACATATCTCTTCCTGTCACCGATACTATGATAATATTTTAATTAGATGTGGAAATGTGTTTGCTAAATGAAAGCCATGCTTCTAATCTAAATACTTTATTTTTTGGGTTAAAATAAATGTGATAGTAATTTCTGGATCAAGTAATTCAATTCTTTAAAAACATGACATAACAAGAAGAACCTGCATTTACAAAATCCATTCAAAATATGTATACATTTATTAAAACATACCACTTTTGTATGTAATTTATTACTAATAAGGAACACTTATTAGTAACTTATTCTCCTTCAAGGTGGGTGCAGGCTTTTATTGGATGATCAGCCGTGTGTAAAACGCCCACTTTACCACGGCAATTAATTTACCATTGATTTGAACTTTGACCTGCATCGGGAAAGCAGACGTTCCAGTATCTATTTGATGCGTAGCAACATTTCAAGAAGTTAATGACCATATCGGTCAACTGAGTGGAAAAAACACCATGCATGAGTGCACATGTACACCACATCAATATTATTGAGCATCACCTTTAAAATGACTTCTCTCAAAGTTGCAAATTCCTTTTAAAGGCCAAAAGATGCTGTGCCGCCTGCAACTTGCCAGTAGTGGTTGGAAAAGCTCCTGTATATCACATTTGTTCACATATCATAAATTTACTATAAGTCACTTAACAAGAGTTGCTAATGAAGAATCATTTATTAACTACAATTATTCCCAATCAAAGATTCTACATTCTGTTTATGCATGTGAATCTTTCACATTTGAATCGATATGGCACCATTTCCTTGTGCTTCAGAATCGATACTGGAACTCCATCCATCCATCCATTTCCTACCGCTTGTCCCTTTCGGGGTCACAGGGGTGCTGGAGCCTATGTCAGCTGCATACAACTGAACCAATCGTTGGTACTTTTGTGCGTGTTAATGTGTACACAAATGTTAGTATGTTGAATAATACAATTTATTCTTTTCAATTTAACATTTAGTGGGGGCCCTTAGGGAGATTTTAGGGTGTTTTCAATCACTTTCGTCTAAAAGCTCCAAATTTGGCACAGGTGTAGCTCAGGGCATACTTAAAGGCCTACTGAAATTAGATTTTCTTATTTAAACAGGGATAGCAGGTCCATTCTATGTGTCATACTTGATAATTTCGCGATATTGCCATATTTTTGCTGAAATGATTTAGTAGAGAACATCGACGATAAAGTTCGCAACTTTTGGTGCTGATAAAAAAAACCTTGCCTTTACCGGGAGTCGCAGACGATGATGTCACAAGAGTGAGGGCTCCTCACGTCCTCACATTGTTTTTATTGGGAGCCTCCAGCAGCAAGAGCTATTCGGACCGAGAAAACGACAATTTCCCCATTAATTCGAGCGAGGATGAAAGATTTGTGGATGATGATATTGATAGCGAAGGACTAGAAAAATAAAAATAAAGTAAAAAATTAAAAAAAAGGGCGATTGCATTGGGAAGGATTCAGATGTTTTTAGACACATTTACTAGGATAATTCTGGGAAATCCCTTATCTTTCTATTGTGTTGCTAGTGTTTTAGTGGGATTAAATAGTACCTGATAGTCGGAGGGGTGTGTCCATGGGTGTCTTGAGGCCAGTCTCTGAAGGAAGTCGACATCAGCTGCATGGATGGCGCAAGCTCAGCTGATCAGCGGTAAGAGGTGACTTTTTACCACAATTTTCTCAATGAAACCTGCCGGTTGACAAATGGTCGGGGACCATGTTCGCTTGACCACTCTGATCCACAGTAAAGCTTCACCTCCGGGAATTTTAAACAAGGAAACATTGTGTGGCTAAAGGCTAAAGTTTCCCACCTCCATCTTTCTACTTTGACTTCTTCATTATTAATTGAACAAATTGCAAAAGATTCAGCAACACAGATGTCCCGAATACTGTTTAATTGCGCGATGAAAAGAGACGACTTTTAGCCGCAAATGGTGCTGCGCTAATATTTTCTGACAGTCCGTGACGTTTTCAAAAAGAAACTCCGCGGGAAATTTAAAATTGCAATTTAGTAAACTAAACCGGCCGTATTGGCATGTGTTGCAATGTTAATATTTCATCATTGATGTATAAACTATCAGACCGCATGGTCGGTAGTAGTGGGTTTCAGTAGGCCTTTAAATGATTAGACTAGGGCGCCCGCGCCGGTGACCTTTGGGGTCGCCACAGCGGCTGATCCAATATGGACACCACATCAACACGCTTTTGCCTCTACATTTGAACCAGATGAGCAACAAATCCAAACTTGGTGTCTATTCCATGTTTTTGACAATTAGAAATATGATGGAAAAAACATCTTTATTATTAGGTATGTCTGGACACCTACTTAGCATTGTTCCAAGATGGCGGCAATGTAACAACCTAAACTTTTGATACTTTTTGCAAACTTTTTTTAGGTTTTTTGAGCATCAGAAACATACTGGAATGATAAGATTTATGATCATTTATTTATTAGAGCACTTTAATTTCCATATTAACAACATAGCCATTATCTACCATAATGTATTGCACATACACAGATAGAATTTAAAGCTACAGATATATTTCCTTGTAACATTAGTAAAATTAGAGAAAGTCAGTTTTATCCCCCCAACTTTATTATTTTGATGTAATGTATTTTTCAGTGAAGCTATTATCAAACAATATGGCCTCCACATCATCTAATAGCAATAGTAGCAGCAGCAGCATCAATTGGGACTTATGTTGTCTCTGCCAATTACAGTCTGATGACCCCTTACAAACACTCAAAAGCGGAAGACATTTGTCGCTAGAAAAGGATCTCAAAGATTTCATTGAAATTGCGAATGCTATACCTTCATGTATAAATGTCACAATTGATCCATTGAATGATGGCTCAGGTATGGCATCAACGCTTGTATTAAATAAAGCCAAATACCACAAACGCTGCAGAAACTACTGTTGTAGTTCTCGTGTTAAAAGGGCTAGAAAGCATGAGGATCTTGCTGCCCCCTCCTTATTTAGTCCTAAAAAGCTTAGATCAACATTTCATATAAACATGAGAAAGGAATCATGCATGTTGCACCAGGTTTTACTTACAACAATTCCCAAGTTAGACATAACTTTGACTTAGACTTTGACTTCCTTTTTATTGTCATTCAAATTAGAACTTTACAGTACAAATAAGAACAAAATTGTGTTGCATTAGCTCTAGGTAGTGCAGGATTTTAAAAAAAGCAATAAGGTGCAGATATAAATAAATAGACTTCTGTACAGATAAATACATTGCACTTTTTCACATGCGTCCATTTTTATGGATGTATGTTATATTGTCTTTTTTATTCCAGCGAGTTAATCCATTTTGGGGGGAGTTTGAGGGGATAATTTAATTATGATGCGTTCAAGAGTCTTACGGCCTGAGGGAAGAAGCTGTTACAGAACCTGGAGATTCTGCTACAGAGGCTGCGGAACCTCTTCCTAGAGTCCAGCAGTGAAAACAGTCCTTGGTGGGGGTGGGAGGATTCTTTGCAGATTTTCTGAGCCCTGGTCAGGCAGCAGCTTTTTGCGATCTCCTGGATAGGAGGAAGAGGAGTCCTGATAATCTTTTCCGCCGTCCTCACCACTCTGGAGAGACTTCCAGTCTGAGGCATTGCAGGCTCCAGTCCAGACAGAGATGCTGTTGGTCAGCAGGCCCTCTATAGTGCCTCTGTAGAATGGGGGGAGGGAGCTGTGCTCTTTTCATCCGACGCAAAAAGTGCATGCGCTGCTGAGCTCTTTTTACTAGAGCTCCGGTGTGTAGGGACCAGGTTATATTGTCAGTGATCTGCACCCCCAGTTACGTCCAATGTCTTCAGAATAGCAAAACGCCACTTGGAAATATGCAAATTAGGGGTTTAGACACACCCCAAATTAAAAATGAGCATTCCAACACATTGCTAATTGTCAAAACACATGAAATAGACACCAAGTTTACATTTGTTTCTCATCTGTTTCAAATATTAGAGACAAATGCTATTAGAAGTGGTGGCCGTATTTGACTGGCAGCTATGGCGACCCCAAAGATCACCGGCGCGGGCGCCCTAGCTAAATCATTTGAATATGCCCTGAGCTACACCTGTGCCAAATTTCATTTTTACGTATAAAATTCTACATGGTCTAGCTCCATCCTATCTTGCCGATTGTATTGTACCATATGTCCCGGCAAGAAATCTGTGTTCAAAAGACTCCGGCTTATTAGTGATTCCTAAAGCCCAAAAAAAGTCTGCGGGCTGTAGAGCGTTTTCCGTTCGGGCTCCAGTACTCTGGAATGCCCTCCTGGTAACAGTTCGAGATGCTACCTCAGTAGAAGCATTTAAGTCTCACCTTAAAACTCATTTGTATACTCTAGCCTTTAAATAGACCTCCTTTTTAGACCAGTTGATCTGCCGCTTCTTTCCTTTTTCTCCTCTGTCCCCCTCACCCTTGTGGAGGGGGTCCGGTCCGATGACCATGGATGAAGTACTGGCTGTCCGGAGTCGAGACCCAGGATGGACCGCTCGTCGGGACCCAGGATGGACCGCTCGCCTGTGTATCGGTTGGGGACATCTCTACGCTGCTGATCCGCCTCCGCTTGGGATGGTTTCCTGTGGACGGGACTATCGTTGCTGTCTTGGATCCGCTTTGAACTGAACTCTCGCGGCTGTGTTGGAGCCACTATGGATTGAACTTTCACAGTATCATGTTAGACCCACTCGACATCCATTGCTTTCGGTCCCCTAGAGGGGAGGGGGGGGGTTGCCCACATTTGAGGTACTCTCCAAGGTTTCTCATAGTCATCATTGTCACTGGCGTCCCACTGGGTGTGAGTTTTCTTTGCCCTTATGTGGGTTCTTCCGAGGATGTCATAGTTGTAGTGTTTTTTACAGTCCTTTGAGACATTTGTGATTTAGGGCTATATAAATAAACATTGATTGATTGAATTTAGCGCTTTTAGACAAAAGTGAACAAAAATATCCCTAAGGGCCTCCACTAATTTAACAGTATGCTGATAATGATAACAATGCTTTCTATTTCTATGTTGATTTCTTACACTTCTGACTCTCATTTGCATGTATTATATAGTAGACTTTGTATGCAATTGCAATTTCAAGATGTTGGATGGCAGTAGTGTATGGAGAACGGCAAAGTTATGTATAGGGAGAGTATGACCAGCTGGGTTTCAGAGGTGGTCCCCAACTTGGCGCCCTGTGGTGATATGAGGGGCTTTTGACATAATTTAGGAGATTGTCTGGACATACTATGTCTAAAGGTTGTCATTTCTGCAACCTACTCTAAAACCGTGTCGGCTATGTTGTCTCTACACACGGCCCTTGAGTACTGTGTGTTGCCTAGTCAGGAAGTAGTCTTTGCTATTAAGCTGAATCTAGTCTTTTAATGCACCCTAAATAAGTGTTCATACTGTAAGTATTTTACTTATTACACATCAACTATTTTACTTATTACACACCAACTGTTCGATTAGTTGTTGCTTTAATTACCAAATTTGTAAGTGTTGATCATCCATCCATTTTCTGCCGCTTACTCCCTTTTGGGGTCGCGGGGGGCGCTGGCGCCTATCTCAGCTACAATCGGGCGGAAGGCGGGGTACACCCTGGACAAGCCCCCATCTCATCGCAGGGCCAACACTGATAGACAGACAACATTCACACTATTGCCATGTAAAACCGCTAATGCTATTCAGTAGCACGTTTGGGGAAAATCCAATGCAAATTAGCAATATTTGGAAAAATACTGTACGTTTGAGTGTTTTTTTCAAGAATATTTGTTTTGTTGGCATGGAAAAGTGAAACATTACCACTTCGAGTGCAATTTGACTGCTTGTTTGTCTGAGCCTGATGAATCTGCAACCGGACTTGACGTCACTAACAAAAAAAGGTATACAAATATCTCACCGCTTGCTTTTACGTGAATCGATAAATGGTAGTACTGACGGAATTCGGTTGGTTTCTAAAAAAAGTACTGAACTCTGTAATCATTTATGATTCTGTTATAATATTTGTAATCAGTGTCTGTAAAGCACTGCACCCACAAACTCAACTTCTAAAAATAAATTATTATAATTAGGGCAGTCAAATTATATATATTTTTTATCCATCCACCTTTAATCAGATTAGATTAAACATAGGTGATTACTCGCTTGCATGATTAAAATAAAACTGAAAAAAGACTCTAAAGGAGACGGCGTGGCGAAGTTGGGAGAGTGGCCGTGCCAGCAATCTGAGGGCTACTGGTTCAATCCCCACCTTCTACCATCCTAGTCACGTCCGTTGTGTCCTTGAGCAAGACACTTCACCCTTGCTCCTGATGGGTCCTGGTTAGCGCCTTGCATGGCAGCTCCCTCCATCAGTGTGTGAATGTGGAAATACTGTCAAAGCGCTTTGGGCTCCTTAAAAAGGGGTAGAAAAACACTCTACAAGTACAACCATTTACCATTTAATATTTGTATGCAAATGCAATTTTATTGTCAGAATGTCATCCAGGTATGGAAGTAGAATTGTCTCACACCAACTTTTATACATCAATATTCTATTAATATATATGCATGTATTAATAAATATACAAATACAAATGTGATATACAAATAAATAAATAATTTGGAGAAATAAACGCGTATTTGTAAACATATTTTTGAGCTTTGAAAATATACACAAATAAAATGTATAAATACAAAAATGTGACTTACGGATAAATCAAGCATTTGTATAAATAAACGTGTATTTGTAAATATATTTTTGAAATTTGAATATAAATATGCTTGATTTTGTATTTGTATTTGTATTGAATATGCATATGTGGATCACTTTTTTTGCTTTTGTGCCGATGAGATGTTCCTTCCACAAACCAGATGCGCTTTTTTTTTTTTAACGAGCATGATGGCGGTGCCTTGTTGTCAGGGCGTGTCATTGCTGGTTTTACGAGCAGAGGAGCATTTTCGGCAATGCACAATCATGGAGTACTTACAATCAGACAATGTGTGTAGATAGAAAAGGGAGAATGGACTCATTTTGGCTGGAAAACTAACAATAAAGCGAAGTGAATTATATTTATATAGCGCTTTTTTCAAGTGACTCAAAGCGCTTTACAATGTGAAACCCAATATCTAAGTTACATTCAAAACCAGTGTGGGTGGCACTGGGAGCAGGTGGGTAAGGTGTCTTGGCCAAGGACACAACAGCAGTGACTAGGATGGTTCAAGCGGGGATCGAACATGCAACCCTACAGTTGCTGGAACGGCCGCTCTACCAACCGAGCTATACCGCCCCAAAGACACGGAATAGCTAGCTAGCGGCTAAAGTCCATCCACAGTCTGCAGTGTTTTTGCATGTATTAAATCACTAATCAACGACTAATATCCAAGTACAATCAAACAGTGTGTGTGTAACAAATACAATACTTAGTTTAAACACTTTAAAAGCCTCAACTAAAGAAAAAACTGTCACATTCAACATAATGGCAAAGACTACTTCCTGGCCAAAGCATCACACCTACAATGGCTACACTCTCGACGCCACTGCCCTCTAACTTAATTAACAACTGCATGCAATATTATGGACTATGAAATACAGTATAATACTTGCAAATGATACACAGAAGTTTAACAAAACAATATGACTGGACAGCACAGCTCAGTGTTCAATGTTAAATTAAAACTTTTTTTTTTTAATTTAAAGTTTACTTACACATTTCAACACTCACAAAAGTACCGAACATTGGTACCGTTGAGTAGTGGTACTGATTCCCGGTAACAGGAACATGTGTCATATTGATTCAAATGTAAAAGGTTCAATCCAAAATTTAAAAAAATGAACTCAAAACCCCGTTTCCATATGAGTTGTGACATTTTGTTGGATGTAAATATAAACGGAATACAATGATTTGCAAATCATTTTCATCCCATATTCAGTTGAATACTCTACAAAAACAACATATTTGATGTTCAAACTGATGATTTTTTTTTTGCAAATAATCATTAACTTTAGAATTTGATGCCAGCAACACTTGACAAAGAAGTTGGGAAAGGTGGAAATAAATACTGATAAAGTTGAGGAATGCTCATCAAACACTTATATGGAACATCCTACAGGTGTGCAGACTAATTGGGAACAGGTGGGTGCCATGATTGGGTATGAAAGCAGCTTAGATGAAATACTAAGTAATTCACAAATAAGGATGGGGTGAGGGTCGCCACTTTGTAAGCAAATTGTCAAACAGTTTTAGAACAACATTTCTCGACGAGCTATTGCAAGGAATTTAGGGATTTTACCATCTACGGTCCGTAAAATCATCAAAAAGTTCAGAGAATATGGAGAAATCACTGCACGTAAGCGATAATATTACGGACTTTTGACCCCTCAGGCGGTACTGCATCAAAAAACGACATCAGTGTGTAAAGGATATCACCACATGGGCTCAGGACCACTTCATAAAACCACTGTCAGTAATTACAGTTGGTCGCTACATATGTAAGTGCAAGTTAAAACTCTACTATGCAAAGCCAAACCCATTTATCAACAATATCCTGAAACACCGCCGGCTTGGCTAAGATGGACTGATGCAAAGTGGAAAGGTGTTCTGTGGTCTGACGAGTCCACATTTCAAATTATATTTGCAAACAGAGGACGTGGTGTCCTCCAGAACAAAGAGGAAAATAAACATTCGGATTGTTATGGGCGCCAAGTTCAAAAGCCAGCATCCTTAGTGCCCAAGGCATGGGTAACTTACACATCTGTGAAGGCACCATTAATGCTGAATGGTCCAAACAGATTTTGGAGCAACATATGCTGTCGTCCAAGCAACGTTATCATGGATGCCCCTATTTATTTCATCAAGAAAAGGGTTACAACAGCGTGGCTTCGTAAAAAAAAGTGTGGGTACTTTTCGGGCCCGCCTGCAGTCCAGACCTGTCTCCCATCGAAAATGTGTGGCGCATTATGAGGCGTGAAATACGACAGTGGAGACCCTGGAATGTTGAACGACTGAAGCTCTACATAAAACAAGAATGGGAAAGAATTCCACTTTCAAAGCTTCAACAATTAGTTTCCTCGGTTCCCAAACGTTTATTGAGTGTTGTTAAAAGAAAAGGTGATGTAACACAGTGGTGAACATGCCCTTTCCCAACTACTTTGGCACGTGTTGCAGCCATGAAATTCTAAGTTAATTATTATTTGTAAAAAAAAATAAAGTTTATCAGTTTGGACATCAAATATATTGTCTTTGTAGTGCATTCAATTGAATGTGGGTTGAAAAGGATTTGCCAATCATTGTATTCTGTTTATATTTACATCTAACACAATTTCCCAACTCATATGGAAACGCAGTTTGTAAATATATCATGTAATATAACATTGAACATGATAAACCTGCGAACAGTTTCTCCATGATAAATATGTACGTTATCACTAATGTCATACATAAATGATAAATGGGTTGTACTTGTATAGCGCTTTTCTACCTTCAAGGTACTCAAAGCGCTTTGACACTACTTCCACATTTACCCATTCACACACACATTCACACACTGATGGAGGGAGCTGCCATGCAAGGCGCCAACCAGCACACATCAGGAGCAAGGGTGAAGTGTCTTGCTCAGGACACAACGGACGTGACGAGGTTGGTACTAGGTGGGAATTGAACCAGGGACGCTCGGGTTGCGCACGGCCACTCTCCCCACTGCGCCACGCCATCCATAATTTCATAATAATCCAGAAATGAGTTCAACTACAACAGATGTCCACTTCAGTTTTAGGGCTTTCTCCCTCTCTCTTCCTGCAAAGCCCTCCTCATATCGTCATGTTTACTGCATGTTGACATGGAAAATATTTTAGGGTGAACTAGCAATGATTCATATATACACAGCCACTCTCTGTGCTCTGTGTTTGTCTTTAAACTTCACTTTTCCCCAAATCGTGTATATAAGCCATGTTTAGGAAGGCGAGAACACTCACGACTTTGCTCTCCAGGGACTGACAGGGATGGACATTACTAAGAGGATACTGCTTTTTTTTGGAAAATTTACTGGAATTCTTCTAAAGCAGAACATTTTTGGGGGACTGAAATGGTTGGTAAGGGGTAATGGAATGTATCGATCGATAACTAGAATTTAGTTGTAGAAAACTATTGCTATTTTTTTATTTTATTTTTTTAATTACAAGCTTTTAGAGCAGGCAGACTCCGAGCTGTGCTCAAAGACATTGTGCATGTGTTCCATTGACCTTTAAAGAGCGCAAAAGTTGCAGACCAAGGGCACATTATTTGGTGCTTTCATAACCTGCATACGTGTGTCAGGAGTGTGTGTGGATGTTTACACATAACACTGAGCTGGTAAATCCTGAGCCCACTCCTTGCTGGAATACTGAGCATGAC
Organism: Nerophis ophidion; assembly: GCF_033978795.1. Lineage (NCBI taxonomy): Eukaryota > Metazoa > Chordata > Actinopteri > Syngnathiformes > Syngnathidae > Nerophis > Nerophis ophidion. The sequence goes on along the minus strand of NC_084615.1, from coordinate 67,618,730 downwards.
CGCATTTCTCCAGGCTTGACGTCTTCCCCTGCCGTTTACTAAACAGCTTTGATAGGACATGACTGTTTTAGTAAATACAGAAGTCGTACGTGCCTGTGTTTTGGGTTGATTTGGTACTAGGACAGTTAGGATTCTGGTTCTGATAGTATTGAGCTAGCAAAAGAACAACAACAACCCTTTTTGCATTAATTTGAACAGATTCGCTGCCTGCCAGGGCTTAGAAGAAATGTATTACACTGTTGCTAGACTACAAACTCACACAGAGATAATCGTTTTCCTTCTTAGTTTATGATATAAACATCTTCTGCTACGTACACACATACATGTATCAACAATGCGTGTTTGGGCAAATTCAGTCAGTTCGACAGGTGTGTAAAATAGCCACAAGCCAGGCAGCAGGTGAGGGTGTGGATTTATTAGATTTTATTTTGATGACTGCAGTATTGAGCAATAATTTCAACGCCTAAGGCAAGGAAGGTGCGGGTGATAGATGGATAGATAGATGGAGGGCTGGATGCTGCGTCCTTGAATCAAAGGATCCCTATGACATGTCAAAAAATAATGCATGATTCCAGATTCAAGAGTCTTTATTGTCATTATGCCAATGGGAGAGGATATTTATGATAATGACAAAAATTAAAAAAAAAACACTCCCAATTTCAAATTGGAACATATTGAAACATATTCTTAGATGACAAGTGATACGTCGTAGAAAGAGGCAAAAGACATTGACGCATGATTGATGACCTGACAGTAGCAACATAAAATAATTGACTAAATAATATGTAAATATTGAATGCATAAGTACAATAATTTGGAAATCATTTCATTTCAGGGCAATAGATCAGTGGTTCTCAACCTTTTTTCAGTGATGTACCCCCTGTAAACATTTTTTTAATTCAAGTACCCCCTAATCAGAGCAAAGCATTTTTGGTTGAAAAAAAAAGAGATAAAGAAGTAAAATACAGCACTATGTCATCAGTTTCTGATTAATCCAATTGTATAACAGTGCAAAATATCGCTCATTTGTAGTGGTCTTTCTTGAACTATTTGGAAAAAAATATATAAAAATAACTAAAAACTTGTTGAAAAAAAAAACAAGTGATTCAATTATAAATAAATATTTCAACACATAGAAGTAATCAACTTAAAGTGCCCTCTTTGGAGATTGTAATAGAGATACATCTGGATTAATGAACTTAATTCTAAACATTTCTTTACAAAAAAAGAAATATTTTACATCAATATTTATGGAACATGTCCACAAAAAAAAATCTAGCTGTCAACACTGGGTATTGCATTGTTGCATTTCTTTTCACAGTTTATGAACGTACATTCACATTTTGTTGAAGTATTATTCAATGAATATATATTTATAAAGGATTTTTGAATTGTTGTTATTTTTAGAATATTTTTAAAGAAAATCTCACGTAGCCCTTGGCATACCTTCAAGTACCCCCAGGGGTACGCGTACCCTCATTTGAGAACCACTGCAATAGGTTATAGGAATTTTATGGTTTCTGTGTTTTTTTTTTTTTTACCTGCCGTGCCTTATTAAAAAAAAGTACACCTGGGAAGCTTAGTACTCTGAAATCCGACATTTGGATTAATAACTCCAAATTTGCATTGGTTAGTTGAAGCAGTTTAAATGAGACAGCAGGAAGTGACTTCCCGTGTTAATGGAGTATTTCTGTCATGTTCGTATGGGCGGAAAGAGCTCATTTTGGATAAATAACGCCACCCGTATATTCTTGATGCCACATTGTTCACCTGTCGGTTCAAAGTCTGAACAGGATGTGGAGTAGGGCGGGGTAAAAAAAGAATAAAAAAACATATGTATTCAAATTGTGGATAGCAAAACAAGCATGTTTAGACGGTGATTCTGTTTCATAATACTTTGCACACTCATCTTCAAGTCTCTTTCCTTCATTGAAATGGCTCTGATCCATTGTGAAAACTGCAAGTATTTGCATATGAAATTGCCTTGGTCGCAATTCCCCCACAAATGACAGGATATTCGTCAGGAATTGAAACCGAATTAATCAAGTCTGACTTTCATCTGACTTAATACATTCTCATAGTTATTCAATCATTTATGCAAATTTTATCTTTCTGATCTTTTCGCCCTCAAACCATCAGGTTGTTAAATTCCACTTAAACCTTTCCTTCTTTTACGTACTTCTCTCACTTTTTTTCTGTCTTTGTTTCAGTGTTTCTCTTTCTTTTTGTGTTTAGTGTAAATGAATGTCATGCTGCCTGTGTTTCAGGGTAAATAAAGGCTTCAGGCTGACATCCATCAAATTAGACTTTACTGAATGTGTATGTGTGTGCAGAAACAAGTATGGTACAGTAATATCAGTGTTGATAATGTGTCCATAAATCACAGATTGAGTAATTTTGCTAAGCAAACTTGCCAAAGCTGTTTTCTGAGACATTTAATTTGCAGATTTCAATTTCATATGCCTGCGATGAGTTGTAGACTTGTCTAGGGTGTACGCCGCCTTCCGCCCGATTGTAGCTGAGATAGACACCAGCGCCCCCCGTGACCCCAAAGGGAATAGGCGGTAGGAAATGGATGGAATTTCATATGCTTTTTTATCCAGTTGTACCTTTTTTATGGCATTGTTGTTTATTGAAGGTCTTAATGACTGCCACCAGTTTGACAATAAAATATTTTTGTCTTTGACTTTTTGTCTGTTGCTTTCACATGTTTAAGGGTTGGATGGAATATTAGATTTAGTGGCCATTGGGGCCAATTCCGGCCCCCGAATGGTACAAGATCGGCCAAAGTTCAGTTCAAAACATGGGAGAGTGGCATTTTTGCAGCACATTCCTAAAAACACTAGAACTCTCCTGTTGGATGGAGGAACATTGGCCGATCCTTGCATTGACATTTCTACCTCAGAAAGGTCAGCGTCCACTGCAGTGGACACTTTCATTTTGCATATCATGGCTTTTGTGTACTCTGACAAAAAAAAAAAAAAAAAAAATATTCACTACAATCGGGAGGAAGGCGGGGTACACCCTGGACAAGTCGCCAAATCATCGCAGGGCCAACACAGATAGACAGACAACATTCACACTCACATTCACACACTAGGGCCAATTTAGTGTTGCCAATCAACCTATCCCCAGGTGCATGTTTTGGGTGCATGTTTTGTGAAAGGATGCCGGTTCTCAAAACAAGAATAACAGTGGAGGAAAAAGTCATGTTCCCCGTCCTTAGCGTTCTGGAAATTTGGCTCCCAAAACAGTTTAGTTGATTAGCCCTGCTTTATAGTACTCTTTAGATTTAATTTATAATCCAATTTGATGGTTAATTATCCATTAAAATTCATGATTGCTTTGTCAGCACTTACTTGCAAAACCTTGAGAAGGTTGTCACAATTGATCCTGATGGTGAGTAATGCCACATTCAGTCAGCAGTATGCAGAAGCACGATGACGGTATTAAGTTGTTAAGGGGTGGAGGGTTAGCATGGGAATGTGCATTTTTATCATTGAGAAGAATCAGTTAAACAATCCATCACACAAGGATCAGGTTTCACTTACATGCTGCTTTTACTCTATACTGGTCATCTCTTTCCCTGGCAGGGCTTTTTTTCTGTCATTCTGTTCTTGTTTTCAGTTCTACTTTAGGTTCACAATTTGTTATTATTTTTGAACAATGCAAAAACTGTTCTCATGTTGATAAAAAAAATGCAACTGTCAAAGTCGAAAGCATTTTATTAATATCAAAAACACAACATAGCATTACATTACATTATGAATATTAACAGCTTTACAAACAGACCAGTAACATAAATGATTAACATTGCAAGACACATTCAACAAGACTTTTGTAACTTCATAAGATTTTTACCGAAAAAAATGTTTTTATAAAAGCAGAAGCAACACAAGATGTAGACAAATGTGTAATGAAGCACCTTCTAAATGTGCTGCCTACGTTGTGTTTGTGTGATAACCATCAAAGAATCACAGACAGTTGTGTGGAACAGACTGATGTCAGCAGATCAGATCAGTTAGAATTGAGTCAGCTCTGATAGACACCAGCGTTTGGTTGGGATAAAAAGCTGACATCGGAGTTGATACTCTCAGACAGTTTCAGCCCTCCGCTGCTGACTCGGCTGTTCCTGTGGGAATCAAGGTGTGCTCGTCTGCTGTCACACGCTCTTGTGACCAACTGTCTCAGTCAGCGCAAACATGCTAAGGCTGTTTTGTATCTCAAAACAACATTGGATCTCTACTGCAAAAGAAAGTACGACCAGTTGTCCCTCCCCTTATGTTAAACCTCAGTGCCCTCGCGGTGATAGATGATTCCCGTTGAGCCCAGCGGGGGGTAGAAGTGTCCGCTGGACCCACTGTACTGGCTCAGGATTGGACTTGAGTACCCCAGTGAAGAGTGGGTGGGTGAAGAGGAGAGCACAGGGGAAGCTTGCACCTGTTGAAGCCATTCTCGGCCAGCTGAGTTTGGGGAGTAGCTACTAAAACTTCCAGGCTGTGGAAGCCTGTGAGGCCCATCCATGGGGATGTTGACCTGCAGGGGTCGGATCAAGCCATCACCTCCCACATCATTGGCAGATCCAGCAGTCACTCCGGACATCTCGGATAGGAAGCTGCTTAGACAAGGTGTAGCACCAGACGATGACGGTGAAGGAATTCTGTCCGGTGTTGGGGAGATGTTAAGGGCAGAGTTGGCAGAGAGCTTGGGACTTCCCCTGTCACTCTCACCTGACTCAGTGGCCCCTGAACCACCTTCCACACCAGAAAGGGAGTCTGACTTTCTCTTTCTTTTGCGACGGAAGTTTCCATTGTCGAACATCTTTTCACAGTTGGGGTCGAGTGTCCAGTAGTTGCCCTTGCCTGTAAAAGGATAGGGATACATTAGGATATTTCAATAAGACATAGGCTGCATAACAAAGGAAAGGCATACATCTCAAAATATTACCTGGATCATCTTCATCTCTCGGTACTTTTTTGAAGCAGTCATTCAGTGACAGGTTGTGTCTGATGGAATTTTGCCAGCCTGCTTTACTCTTGTTGTAGAAAGGGAAGTTGTCTGCGACATATTGGTAGATCTGACTCAGGGTCAGCCTGCGGTCTGGTGCTCCGTGGATAGCCATGGCGATGAGAGCGGAGTAAGAATAAGGGGGTCGGACCAGCTTCATCAAGTCCTCTTGTGAAGGCAGGGAAAACCAGCTCAACTCCCCTCCTGGGCCTCCAGCACCTGTAGCACCGAGGTAAGGCCTCTGCATGCCGTAGTGCTGCGGGACAAAGGGAGGGCCGGGGTTGCCCGGTGGCCCGTTGGTGGTCAGGTATGATGGTGTGTTGATCCCAGAGCCGTTGAACCAAAGGTAAGGGTTAGCGGAGGCCGTGCTGAAGTCGCCCAGCTCGTATGATGTCGGCGTGGTACGCTGAGGACTTGGCAGCGATGGCGGAGGGTAGTAGCAGTCACTGTACAAGCTGAGTTCAGGAGGCTCCTGGCCGAGGCTCGGAAATTGAGGGCCACAACGTGGTGGAGACTGGTCCTGTGTCTCAAATGTAGACATTGTCAAGCAGGGTTTTTTCTTACCTTGACGAGAGCGTTCAGTTTATGAAACTGTTGGAGGTAGCAAGCTGATCCAAACTGCTGTCCTTGCTTGTCCGTTTTGCCCTTGCTTTATGTTCACATGTCACCTGTCATACCTGCTTTATCGGCCTCCCGGAAACGCCCCCAGTCTCGTTTGATTGGTTGTCTCCTTAGGTGAGCAGCCTGTTTTTTTTTCGGCTTATTCAGTTCCCTGAGGGGTTTGGTTCAACCTTGTTTAAATCCATTGTCTTAAAACTTAAGCTGTAACAGTATGACTGAGTTCAGTTGTATGTGTTTCTATTATTACTATGCAAATAAAAAAATAATGAATAAAATGGCTTCGCCTGCTCAGTACAAACATGATTAATTAAGTTGTGTCCTTGCCAGCATGGATTTAAACCTTATGGCTGAATGGAAAATATATGTATATGATAATTTGTTTTTCTGTAACTGTACTTTGTCTGAATAAAGGATGTGCATTAAGTAATACAAAATATTCATTGACTTTAACCAATATATTATCACGTGATACTTGTTCCCCCAAAACTTTTCTTCCTATGAGGTGAAATTAAAATTAAAGCAAAAAACTAAAAGTTATGTTGTGAATGAGCTATCGGTAAAATACATGAAGATGGGGTAGGATTAAATATAAGATTTGTTTCTCTCTACTCCGTTTCAGATATGTTGAAATGTGCAAATATTATCACATGATGTTCCTTTATGAAACTTTTTCAATGTTACTTTAAAACAAATAAACCACAACATGGGTATTGAGCCAACAATACTCGACCATACATTACCTTACCAGTTCCATAAAAAAAAAACGTGTTTTGAAGACTGTTATTATTATCAGTCAAAGCCACCACAGTTCTTTATATTTAGAATAACTGGTTGGTGGAGGTTTATTTCAAACATGTTTACAGTTTTAATATGATACATCACATATTTTCCATTTCTATTACAGCATGCCCAAAAAGGAGTAGGAAGAAGCAAAGCTTATTTAATCCTTCCCTGTCTTAAAGTCATAGGAATTACTAAGACATATGTTTACTTCCTGTACTTAATTTGCAACACAATTTACATCAAGGATTTGTAAATACAACGGTTATCATAAAAAAAAAAATAGTTGAATTAATTATTATTCACCTAATAAGATTAATAATATATTTTCAAAAAGTTCAAGACGTTTATTATATGTATGCACTTTTAGTTTGAAAAGTTTCTTAAAGGGGAACTGCACTGTTTTAAATTGTGCCTATCATTCAAATTCTGTATGTCACACAAGCACACGTTTTTATTTTTTTGATGCATTCTAACTAGTAAATAAATGCGATCAAAAGTCGTCTTACAATGGGAGTCGCTATATTGTGCCAAAAAAGCCCTTAAAAACATCCAAACAGTTCCATCAAAGTTTGATATACATGCTGTAAGTATACAGTATGTGTAATGTAGTAACAGGCACATTTATAATAACATATTACATTTATGCATTTTAAGCATACGGCAGCACATTCTTTAAAGAATTTCACAAAAAAGTCACAGCCAGACATTAAAGGCCTACTGAAATTAGATTTTCTTATTCAAACGGGAATAGCAGGTCCATTCTATGTGTCATACTTGATCATTTCGCAATATTGCCATATTTTTGCTGAAAGGATTTAGTACAGAACATTGACGATAAAGTTTGCAACTTTTGGTCGCTAATAGAAAAGCCCTGCCTGTACCGGAAGTATGTGCGCGTGACGTCACTGGTTGCATGGCTCCACACATATTCCCATTGTTTTTAATTAGAGCCACCATCAGTAAGAGCAATTTGGGCCGAGAAAGCGACAATTTCCCCATGAATTTGAGCAAGGATGAAAGATTTGTGGATTAGGTTATTGATAGTGAAGGAATAGAAGAAAAAAAAGCGACGGCTCCGGGCGACAACAGTGTGAGCGTTTCAGATGTAATTAGACACATTTACTAGGATAATTCTGGAAAATCCCTTATCTGCTTATTGTGTTAATAGTGTTTTAGTGAGATTTTAAAGATTGTAAAGACATACCTCGAGGTCGGATGGCTGCGGTGAACACAAAGTTTCTCAGGGAGAAGCCGAGGAGCCAAGCTCACAGCTGCCGCTGCTGCAGGAGGACGAATAATCCAATTATTTCTCCGGTAAGATGTATATGACAATTTCCCCATCCAAAAACACACTGGTTGACGTAGAGAAAACATGTTCGCTTGACCGCTCCGCTTCACAACAAACAAAGAAACACCGGCTGTGTCTCGGTGCTAAAGACAGCTGCAATACACCGCTTTCCACCAACAGCATTGTTTTTTATAGTCCCCATTATTAAATGAACAAATTGCAAAAGATTCAGCAACACAGATGTCCAAAATACGGTGTAATTATGCGGTTAAAGCCGACGACCTTTAGCCGCGAGTGGTGCAGCTGCTAATATTTCCTGACAGTCAGTGACGTCACACGTACGCGTCATCATTCCGCGACGTTTTCAACAAGAAACTCGCGGGAAATTTAAAATTGCAATTTAGTAAACTAAAAAGGCCGTATTGGCATGTGTTGCAATGTTAATATTTCATCATTGATGTATAAACTATCACACTGCGTGGTCAGTAGTAGTGGGTTTCAGTAGGCCTTTAAATTTCTTTCCACACAACTAAAAAAGTGTCTTAAGGAAAATCAGACGTGTGAGCACTAGAACTGGATGTACTATGGATAAATAGGACCATTTATTTTTTTATGTCTTTTTATTGTTTTGTACTTGTCTTAGTCATTATGTATGTGTTTCTCACCTTTCTGAACTTTTCTTTAAAAGCCTAACCAGGGATGAGTATTGCAAAATAGCCTGTGTCTACAAGCCTTATGTGCATTGACATTGATTACCTATGGGTAGCAATGTTTATTATACTGTCCTTGTCAAATAAACTAATACAGATTAAAATAATGCATCACCACGTTCGCTTTTACCAATGACAACATCACTGATTACCACTCACTTCAAACTTCATTAGAGTAAACAAACATAATTAAACATCACTTACTGTACAATGTCTGCTTTCATTGTTAGTCCCGTTTAGATGAAGAATGACTCATAATCCTTGTCGAATTATGTCCTTATCCTACTACTACCAAGGTGAGAGGCATTACTATGATCTAAAAAAAAACTTTCACAAGCTCCATGGCGAGAAAGCAGCTCACCAGCCGATGATGTCAACATAGCCACACAAGGTCTGTGATCACGGCGCTGCTATAAATATTTAGTCTACTTTAGCACAATATCACTAATACATAGTTAATATTGAAGTAGATGGCACTGTGTTGGCAGTTTTCTGATGGTTATTAGAGGTTTGTAAGAGCGAAGTAAAGAACCTCCCATTGACGCCATTGTAAGCAGACTTTTATTAGTGTTTGTATACGAGTTGGAATGCATTAAAAAAAATGACATCTGTCTCCGTGTCTTACATAAGGATTGTGAACGATAGGCAAAAAAAAAGTGCAGTTCCCCTTTAAATTGGATCATAGTAGTACATGTTTTGACTTCTTTGCGTTACCAATTCCATAATTTAATTCCACAATCTGACATTCAAAAGGTTTTAATGTCCCAGTTTTGTAAATTGGAGTAATGTCGAACTGCTTCATATTTAGGCTATTTAATTTGGGAAAAAGTAACATGAGCTTCTCTTTTAATGTGTCCAATTCACTGGTTGCAATATTATCTATCTTGAATATAGGTCAATTGATATAACTATAAATTACAATTGATCATGTACTAGCAGTATAATGTAAGTGTATTGAATAATAGTAATTATAAAAAATATTATTATTTTTGTTAGTATTATTGCATTTAATTTATAACACTTTATATTGACCAAGTTCCCCTAGCATTCAAAAAAGCGGTTATTCATCCTCTTCTTAAAAGACCTAACCTCGATCCTGACCTCATGGTAAACTACCGACCGGTGTCTCACCTTCCCTTTATTTCAAAAATCCTTTAAAAAATTGTTGCGGAGCAGTTAAATGAACACTTAGCGTCTAACAATCTATGTGAAACCTTTCAATCCGGTTTCAGGGCAAATCACTCCACGGAGACAGTCCTCGCAAAAATGACTGATGATCTATTGCTAACGATGGATTCTGATGCGTCATCTATGTTGCTGCTCCTCGATCTTAGCGCTGCTTTTGATACCGCCGATCATAATATTTTATTAGAACGTATCAAAACACGAATTGGTATGTCAGACTTAGCCCTGTCTTGGTTTAACTCTTATCTTACTGATAGGATGCAGTGTGTCTCCCATAACAATGTGACCTCGGACTACGTTAAGGTAACGTGTGGAGTTCCCCAGGGTTCGGTCCTTGGCCCTGCACTCTTCAGCATCTACATGCTGCCGCTAGGTGACATCATCCGCAAATACAGTATTAGCTTTCACTGCTATGCTGATGACACCCAACTCTACATGCCACTAAAGCTGACCAACATGCCGGATTGTAGTCAGCTGGAGGCGTGTCTTAATGAAATTAAATAATGGATGTCCGCTAACTTTTTGCAACTCAACGCCAAAAAAACAGAAATGCTGATTATCGGTCCTGCTAGACACCGAACTCTATTTAATAATACAACTCTAACATTTGACAACCAAACAATTAAACAAGGC